>NC_022011.1:71055102-71067506 GCF_000317375.1 Microtus ochrogaster
AGAAGAAGAAGAAGAAGAAGAAGAAGAAGAAGAAGAAGAAGAAGAAGAAGAAGAAGAAGAAGAAGAAGAAGAAGAAGAAGAAACAGCTCCTGCTTGTGAAAACTGTCACAAGCCCTTGTGTGTGGTGGACAAGAACTCTGCCATAGAGTTCTTGGAGTTTAGGGCACTGGGTTGAAACGCAAGGCCCCAACAAAGTTAAATGCTTACTCTCTCATTGAGTCCCAGCCTGTGATAACTTAAAAATATGTCCACAAGGACTTCAGGACTCCTTTGGGTGTGGTCTAATGTTCCTCTCACTTGAGAGGTCTGTACAGAGAGTGTGAGCATGACTCCCAGGGTAAGGTTGTTAGATTGTTGGCTTCCTCCTGGTTCTGTTTTTGGGTCACTTCCTCTAGGGGAGCCAGCTTCCATGTCCCCTTGTCAACAATGGCAATCACTTACTAGACATATAGGTCATTTCAGCAGTGGGTCTCCCATCCCTGGTGTCTTAGAGTTACTATTGCTAGGAAGAGACACGGTGACCATGGCAACTCTTGTAAAGAAAACATTTAATTGGGGAGTCTCACTTTCAGTTTCAGGGGTTCAGTCCATTATCATCATGGTAGGGGAGCATGGCAAGAGCAGGCAGATGTGGTGCTAGAGAAGAGTAGTGGCTGAGAGTCCTACATCTTCTAGGCAGCAGGAAGTCGACTGAGACATTTCCTAATCTGAGCATAGGAAACCTCAAAGCCTGTCCACACAGTGACACACTTCCTCCAACAAGTTCGTACCCTCTCCAACAAAGCCACACCTCCTAACAGCGCCACTTCCTGTGAAGTTAGGGGATCCGATTAAGTTTAAACTACCACATTTTTCAAGATGTAGTGATTGTAGGTGACTGCCACCTGTGAGATACCATCAAGAACCACCAAGAAATCCACAGCAACCGTGGGAAACGCATGGGTTTCAGCCACTAAGTTTTGGGGGTAATATTTAAATACAATAATAGATATCTAAAATCAATATAAATGGAAGAAAGATAGCGATAGAATATTTTATTTTTAAAGAGTGTGTGTGTGTGTGTGTGTGTGTGTGTGTGTGTGTGTGTGTGTGTGTGTACAGGAACATGAGTATGCTGGGGATCAAACCCAAGGCCTCACATACGTTGAACAAATACTCTACCACTGAGCTATATTCCCAGCCCAGCATTTGTAATTTTTAAATTAAAAAAAAAAGGGTGACATATGCCTTTAATCCCAGCACTTGAGAGGCAGAGACAGGCAGATCTCTCTGTGTTGGAGGCCAGCCTGCTCTATAGAGGACATTCTCCAGGACATTCAGGGCTGCACTGAGAAGCCCTGTCTTGGAAAACACAAACAAACAAACAAAAACAAACAAGCAGTTAGGTTAAAAGACAGAGTCAGGGGAGACGGCTCAGAGGGTAAAATACTCCCAGTGAAAGCATGAGGGCACAAAGTTTATGTCATTTTCATCCATAAAAACCTGGACATGGTGGTCAGTCTGGAGTCCCTATCTTCTGGAGGCATTGAGACAGGAATCCCAGCTATCTAGACTAGCTACACCAACCAAGTCTGCACACTTCAGGTTTAGGAAGAGAAAACAATAGAGGAAGATACTGGCCATCAATCAACCTCTGGGCCTCTCCAAACATGCACTCACACACATTCAAATTAGTGTGCACACACACACCACACACACATACACATGCTGATAATTAATCTTTGAAAGATAGATAGGCAAACTTTAAGAAAAAGTTATCAGTTGATCATTTGCTGAACCCCGAGGAACAACATACATTTCTTAAAAATTTGTGAGGCCCTCTTGAGCCAGGTGTGGGAGTGCATGCCTGTAACCCCAGTATTCAGAGGTAGAGGCCGGAGGCCACAAGCCCAGCCTTGGTTGCACAGTGAAATTCAGTCTCAAAAGGATAAAATAAAGCACAACAGAGCGAGAGGAAGGGAAAGAGGAGTGGAGGGAGTGAGGGAGGAGAAAAAAAAGCCACTAGTGTGGAGACTGCTTATGTAGAGAAATAAGCCAGAATTCTATGTCTGTTTCTACCGAAATAAAATGTGATATATTGCCCGTCATCAATCACTATTATGTTTTCCTTGCTGGATATTACTCAGTCAGCCCTGACTCCAGAGGGGGAAACCACAGAAGGGCATTTCTCTCTGCTGCACAAACGTTTGTGTTTATTCACAAAGGACGAAGAACCCCTCTTGGCTGTTTTTCCCCCTTAGAGAATCAGTCATTCAACTTGTGTTTCTGCTCGGCGGCGGTAATGGCACTAGTCACCAGGCTAATTGAAACGTCTTCCTCACGGCTTCCGTAGCCTTCCTCGGGGTTGTACCCCTTAGGACTTTGGTATTCGTCCTCCCTCGCATCCTTTCTTCTGTTTAACCAATTGTTTTCTCTCCTCTGTACTCCTTGGGCAAACCCAACAAATAGGGTGTATCGCAAGGATTTCCTAGAAAAATACCATTAGCTTAATGACTTCCCCTACTCCCAGTTACATTTAATTCCTGCTGAACTCATGGTGCCAGGGGACCGATGTCTGCATCCTGAAACAAAAATTCCCATCATTTTCCCTGCCCCCACTTCAAAACATTCTTTAGCTCTTACTAAGGCTAAAAGCCCCCAGACTTCTGTGAGTATTGTGTGCACTGTTAGATGGGTTTTATGCACCAGCCAGATTGTGTTTAAAGTAAATATTAATCTTGTCTGGTATATAAATGAAGCATCTGCAATTTTCTGTATGTAATGATACCATCAAGGGAGGAAGGAGCGTGGTGGGGGTGGGGAGCAGGGAGAAATCGTTAAAGACAGAATATTAGGCTAAGACAAAGGAATCTAGACAGAGACCAGCTGTCTGAAAAGTTGAAGTAATTGTTCTCCTTGAATTACATCACCGGCCCAAGCTGGGGTGCTGGAAGCCATTCCAGTCACGGGCATTCTAGCTAACCACCCAAGTAGTGAACTCATTCGCAGGATTCAGACTTAATGGCGGTCAGACAGGAACCCGACGCCTATTTGATACTTATACAACCTGTTAGTCCAGCAGTTCTCCCAATACATTCTCCCCGCTCCCCTTTGCTATCATAAAAAAGGCGCTAGAGTTTTCCCAGAAACCAGCCAAGACCTACTCTGTTTTGGCTGTGAAAACCAGGCGTTCAGCTGTGGTCTGCTTCATGGTCCCGTTTGGATTATTGGGGGCAAATGGGGTGAGATAAATCTGGAATAAACTGGTTGGGACAGCGACGTGCTTGCGTGGATTGATTTGGCCCTTTGATGTCTTTCTTGTTGTTTCTCTGCTGGAATGTTTCAAATACGCACTTAAGTCTCCTATAGAAAAAGCTGCTAATGTAAATAAATGGACACGTGTTTAGAATGGACAGTCATTTTAACCTTCCCAGAGACGCAAAAGCAGGAGAACAAAAAGGGTCAATTGGAATTACTTGTTCAGTTTCTTTTTTTGTTTGTTTTGTTTTGTTTTGTTTTGTTTTGTTTTTTCGAGACAGGGTTTCTCTGTGGATTTGGAGCCTGTCCTGGAACTAGCTCTTATAGACCAGGCTGGTCTCAAACTCACAGAGATCCGCCTGCCTCTGCCTCCCGAGTGCTGGGATTAAAGGCGTGCGCCACCACCTCCCTGCAGTTTCTTCTGTTCAGTACTCAAGGTTGCAGGGTTCAGATCGCCCCTTCCTTCTTCTATTTATTCAGGTGACTTAAATTTTAGTTGTTAAAAGAAGGGGCTGACCCTCAACTCTAGGACATTCCTCTTAAAACTGAGTTTTGGCTTCTGTGTACAAGTGGTTCTTTTAAGTGCATTATCGGAGTCTTTGGTAATCATCTTCAACAGTGATTTTCTTCTTTAAAAATCTATAGGAAGGGCTAGAGAGGTGGCCCAGAGGTTAAGAGCACTCGCTGTTCTTCCAGAGGTCCTGAGTTCAATTCCCAGCAACCATATGGTGGCTCACAACTGTTTATGAGACCTGGTGCCCTCTTCTGGCCTACAGGCATACAGACAGACAGAATCCTGTATACATAATAAATAAATAAATCTTTAAAAAAATTTATAGGAATACAAATGTATATAAACAAATATCTGAACTCATTTAATACGCTCTTTTCAGTACTCAGAGACTTTGAAGGTAGTATGCAATTTACAGGGGAAGAATGCATGTCTAGCATGCTTGAGGCTTTCAGTTCAATTCATGCACATGCTTGCACACACACACACACATACACACACACAAAGTATTATAAAAGAAATAATTGAGAAGCAGTGGAAAAAAATAATAGTTTATAGCTCACACAGATATTGCTATCTCAGACTTAATTGGAGGTGAGCATCGATTGATACAGTCAAATATAATGTTACTGGCATGCAGATGCTCTGACATGTGTATGTGGTGTAATGATTTCAGCCTCATAAGGCTGATAGATACTTCTGGGTTCTAGAGCCACGCACTTGTAGACAAGCCTTCGGGCAGAAGTGCCTGAATGTTAAAGCCCCCCAACCCTGTGACCCACATGTGCACATGCATGGTTACATCCACTATGACTCAGCTGAGCCCTTGTACACATATGTAGTTACTTCCACTATGACTCAGCTAAGTCCTTGCACGCATGCGTGGTTACATCCACTATGACTTAGCTAAACCCTTGCATGCATGCATGGTTAGATCCTCTATGACTCAGTTAAACCCTTGCGTGCATGCATGAGCCCGTCATCTGTGTCATCTGCGTGTGACATAGTCACGCCAACCCCCTGTGCACATGCGCTAGGCAGCTTTTAAAAAGCTAGACGCGCCATCTTTCTCTCTCTCTCTCTTTCTCTGCACACCAATTCCCCAGGCCTGTACATGCCCCCTCTAATAAACTCCTAAGCGTTGGTGTCCCGTGTTTCCTTCTCACTCACCCCAGGTAATTTCATGTGGCACCAATAGTTCAGTAGAAGTCTGTAAGGTGCCCTTTGCATGGAACACTGCATTGTAAGACTCTTAAGGTATAATTTCCTTTAAAAAATAGCATTTTATTTCCTCAGATTTCTAATTTGTCTTGGAATATGCTTAGAGTTATATCGACATTAGTTATATCAAATCTAGTTAGATCAACATTTCCAGCTTTTGCTGAATACTTAGTCTAGCTGCTTGGCTATGTCTAATAATTGTAGTAAGTCATGGCGGGAAAACCCATTTTATAAACTTAAGGGGTCATTCTTAAACTGCATCCCTGGCAGGAGCAGGCCAGCGATTCTCAACCATGCTCTGCCAGAGTCTTCTAAAGCGAGCCAGTCTCTGGTGCTTCAGTGCACATTTCACTTCAAAACACTAGTTCCTTCAGAATCTCCATGCTCAGAGCCCATGGTTACAAACACATACACCCTCACGTGAACCCCTCAAAACTGCCAACCCTGCTTCGGGATGGAAGGCGAAAACCGCATCGCAGCCAAGAGAGCTCTTTCACGCAACTGGCCGCCCTCCTGGATAATGGGAGACTTCGAAAGTGATCCCTCGAAGGCTTTTGAGGGACAGAAATAGAACAATGTTGCCTCTCAAACTCATGGCACTGTCTGCCTGACCCACTTGGCACCTCTAGTAGCCCTTTCTCCCAAATCCTGCCTTAGTCATTTTTTTTCCTTCTGTTCTTGTGATTAGTTTTGGATGCTCGGCCAGGGTAGTTTATTTGATCGCTTCATTGTACTAATGAGGCCACGAAAGAGGGGCCCCTTTGGCCCTAAGAAGAGAAGAATTTATTTATTTTTCTTGTGATACAGGGTCTTGCATAACCCAGGATGGCCTGGAACTCTGTAGTTTGAAGCTTGCCTTGACCTCAGCACCCTCCTGTCTCTCTCTCCCTCCCATATGCAGGGATTACAAACTGTGTGTGTTTGTGTGTGTGCACGTGCGCGCTTGAAATTCTTATTTAATAAGCCCCTTTCTCCACTTCCCATTCCTTGACTCCCAAGGTTTTGAGGCTGTGGAAGATTGAACAAATTACACTAGGCAACCAGGGGAATCATGGGGAAACGTAAGTATTTAGGAAATCTGAAGAAATTGAAAACAATGTTCATATTAGAGAGAATTCCTTTCAAATTGTTTGGTCTCCTCACCTGGGAAGTGAAAGTAAACGGTGCTAGAATTGGATGAGGGAGGGAGGGAATATGGATGCTAGGCCTACGAGGCTCATGATCGTCATTAGGGTCACTCACCCACTCTCTCTGGCGCCCCTCTTCGGCCAAGGGGGAGGATTTCACTTCATGGCTCAGTTGTGGTTGCTGGCACCATGCAGTTGGGTACCACTAAATATGAAAACAACAGAAGCAACATATACTTAAAGTGCCAAAACCCTTAAGACCCCGTTTCCCCTTGGTCCTGAGGACAGTTAACACTCCAGATGGAGACAACTCCCTTGGCTTGGGTTTGGTAGTTACCATGAGGCGTGTGTGCCACCTGCCCATCGAGGCACCCGTGGAATGAACAGGAAACAATGTCATCTCCAAGCGCTGCGACGCAGGTGCTGTTCCTCCGTCCGCATGACTACTGCCTTTTTGCGTCCTCCTGCTGAAAAGCCAAGTGTAAAAAGTGAGAAACAATTAACAGCTGTAGGGTGTCTGGTAAGGCCCTCACTGGGGTCTGATGGAGAAGTCACATTTCCCCACTGACGATGCTTCTCTGGTGAGGGACTGCTTCTAGGGTCATAGACTAACCCTCAGGAAAGCAGAGAGAAACCTCTGATTCCTTGCACTTATGTATGTATGTATGTATGTATGTATGTATTGGTTGATTGTATTTTGGTTTTCTCTTGGGAGAAGTGAGGACATATTCCCCCCCTCCCCATTTCCACTGCCAGGCTTACTTTTTAATGTATTAAAATGTTCCTGAATACCAGAGAAACTAATTTAGTATGTTTGTAGATAAAGTAAGAAAGCATCTTTTGGAAATGATCATTGCTTTCCTGCAAATAAAGTTTCATTTGTGAAATAAAGATCACGTTAGGTAAAATGTTTAAGTGTCTTATTCCCTTCCCCCTTGTAATATCAGCTCTATTTTCTTCCTTGTGTGTGGGGGGGGGGCAGATAGAAGTAGGGGCTTGTGATGGAATCTCAAGGCTGGTTTTGAACTCCCTACATAGCTGAGGGTAGCCTTGAACTCTTCACCCTACCATCTTCGACTCCCAAGTGATAGGGTTACAGTAAGTGCCACCACTCATGGCTTTTGCCCAGTTCCTTTTCAATAAATGTTTACAACCCATGTCTGAGAATAAAGAGAATTAACCAGTCCCAGTTCTCAGGAACTTTTTGCAGACTTTACCATAACTAAATTTCAGAACAGTGACCAGGAACCTCTTCTTTGCTTGCTGTAGCGACATATGATGTCAGTACATCATGAAGTCACAAGACTTTCTGGAAAAATAAAAGGGCATCTTTTCCAGGTGTTCTTACTGCAGGGACATGCTAAATATTCAGATCAGGACTGCATTTGGTTGTGAGTGACAGAACCGGAGCTTAGGGTGACAAAGAAAGAAGCCTGTGAGCCGGTGTGGTAGCCATGTCTGTCATCTCAGGACCTAGGAAGGTGAGGCAGAGTGGAGAGTTCTAGGCCACCCTGGGGCTACAGTTAGAGACCCGGCCTTAAAAGCTAACAGATGTCTGGAGGTTGTCAGTTAACTGTGAAGGAGAACAAGAGGCAAGATACATGCTGGCTAAGTGTCCCCTTCTGCTAGTGTCTACTGCTGCCCTGTAAGACCCTGGCTGTGGAAAGGAAGCCTAGGGGACAAGAAGGAGGACATTTTGTTGTTGTTTTTGCTACTGCTGGTGCTGCTTTTGGGTTTTTGTTTGTTTGTTTGTTTTGAGATAAGGTTTTATTTTGTACCCCTAGTGGCCCTAAACTCAGAGAACTCCTCCAGCCTCTGCCTCCTGAGTGCTGGGATTAAAGCTTTTTGCTGTTGTTATGCTGTTGTTAGCCACTAGGGAGCAGTGGTTTTGAGCTGGTCCTTTGACCACTGCAAACAAAAGCAAAATGCTATTTCTATACTGATAAGGAAGGGTAGGCCAGGTAGACAGCAAGCAATGTCTTCCAGGGGATTGTAAGCACCTACTCTTGGATTTTTTTTCTCTCTCTTTTTTTTTTTGGCTATAAAACTGGCAAGTATTTACTGCTATCTTCCCATTGTGTGTTTTAAAAACGGAGGTGCCAAGGGCTTACCTAGGTCAGGGACACATAAGTGCTAGGTTGTGAAACTGGAATTGGAAGCTGGACCCCCTTTGGACTATAGTCCTCCTGTAGTCTCAAAAGTCAAAGACAGAAAGCAGGTCAGGTTTGGAGACCGTGTTCCTTTAAGCCTCTGGCTGCCTAATCCATTACACAGAGAGCCAGCCCAAGGTATGGCCAAGGTCTCTTGGGCAATCTGCCAGCCGGCCCCCATGGGAGGCGGTTATGCAGTCATTCCTTCCCTGCTCTAACCACACACTCCAGTCGCTCTTAGGCAGCTGTGACAGCATCTGGATTAGCTTGCCAGTGAGGCAGAGTTCATGAGTCCAGGAAGCTGGGCACATCAAAGATCTGGGAATCGTCTTGGCTGGGGCAGGGGTGGGCAGCAGGTAGGTCCCTCCCGGCCTCCTCAGGGTGTGTTGCAGATAGGGTAGGAGGCACTTTTGAGGCTCCTGAAGAGAGCCAACAGGTGCTGAAGCAATGAGCAAATATCACCAGGCAGGGGAGTCTGTGGTCACCCTGTTATCTTCATTCATTGTTCTGGTTGACTTTAACAGCTCCCCGGCCTGTAGTAAAATACATGAAGTAGAGCAACAAGAAGAAAGGCTTGACTCAGGGCAGGGAAGCAGAGGTGCTGGGAGCCAGCCATGGTTCTCAGGTTGTAAAGGAAAATCTCTAGACCAATGGGACACTGGCCTGAGGCCATGGCAGTGATTAACGCCAGAGTGGTAAGAAGTGCTATGCAGGAATGGGCAGCCAGGTTGATAGTGTGTGTGTGTGTGTGTGTGTGTGTGTGTGTGTGTGTGTGTGTGTGTGTGTGCTTGCGCACATGTGTTTTCTTTCTCTCTTCAAAGCGGCTTAATAGGAAACACGCAATTTTCAGTTGTTTTGGCATCGAGAATAAAATTAAAAACTCATTTACTTTTCTCTTCTAATTAAGAACTTAAGCAACTTTCCAGAAGAAAAACCCAAGCAATGTGACACTCCCAGCTGGTGACATCACTCCGTCCCCCCAGCTCTCTCTTAATATACAGTGGTACATTTCACACAGGTGTAATTAGTGTCGCAGACAAACGTCCTGGCTCCCACCCTCTTCACTTAACCTTATTTTATGTGGACATTTTCAGACTTATTGGAAACATGTGTTGGGGGTTTTTCTTTCAGCTGGATTCTGTTACATTGATCCGCCATGGTCTGCGTCACTGTCTCTTGTTTGTGGGGCATGTGGGTTGCTTTCATGGCTTTGTTGTTATGAACGATGTCACTTCCAGCATTTTTGTTGTTTAAATGCTTTCTCTTTTGCCTTCGGGTTATTTTTTTAAGGATTATGTTCTCGAAAGGGCTACGTCTGTGTCAATATTATAAAGTTACTGACTTCTTACTGTTGGCTTGTTTGGACGTGGTGTCAACAGCACCAGAGAAATAGACTCGCTTTTCAGGATGGCCGGATGTGTCGGGGCCCAGCCTCGCCTCACACAGCTGTGCCTGTTATTTATCCGTCTCTTAGCTCCCTACCAACTGTATGCTACTTCATAATGCTGTTGCTTGCGGCCTGCGAACCATATCCCCCAGGACTCACTTCTGGCAGGCTCGGCATTGAGGGCTGTCAGTAGAAAGTGCCAACAGAAAATTAGAAAGGGAAGGAGGGATGCCACACTTCCCTTCCTTTTGGCAGTGTCTCCAGAAGTGACGTCATTCCTGGATACCCTCTCTCTCTGGTATTCCCAGCGTCCTTTTAGGTGTGCCCAGAGACAAGAGAGAAGTGCTGTTCTATGCTACTGTAATATTTTCTCCTCCTTCCCAGCCTGCCTCCTGCTTCCTGGCCACCTGCTTCCTGGCTCTCTTCCGTTACTAATGTCAAGGGCAGCTCCCTTTCTCCGTCTGATTTCAGCTGATGTAACAATGTGGTTTTCCATATCGAATGCTTTCTCTTTGGAAATCCTAGCCTGATACTCTGTCCTTCTTTCTTTCCTTCCTTCCTTCATCTCCTGTTTTTGTTTGTTTTAAGAGATTCTCACCGTGGCACCCTGGCTGGCCTAGAACTCACTACATAGACAAGCAAGGCTGGTCTCAAACTCGCAGCAATTCTCAGGCTTCTGTCTCTTGAGTGCTGAGATTGTAAGCATGTACCACATGCCTGGCTTCCTGCTCACCTTCTGATAATAAAGGAGTTTATTATCAGTTGTTCTGTTCTACTCTGTTCTGTTTGCTGATGGCTCAAAAAATGTTTTAGTTTGACCTCTGAGCCATTCATGTTCAGAGAAAAACAAACAACAGAATTCCATTGACTTCTTATTGAGCCAAGAGCCTGACAATTAACCTTGTTGATCCCTTTGGTCCTTTTTATTTTACATCTACCTGTTATCCTTTCTTTTTTCCTTTCTCTTATTTCCTCTTATACAAGTGATTACCAACTTGTTTTTTTGAGAATTGTGGTTTAAAAAAAATAATTGTTGGGACTGGAGAGATTGTTCAGTGACTGAGAGCACTGGATGCTCTTCCCAAAGACTGGGGTTCGGTTTCTGGCACTCTGGTGGTGGCACACAATCATGTGTAACTCCAGTTCCCGAGGATCCAGCACCCTATTCTTCTCTGCTAAAGCATGCCCATGGTGCACAGACATATGTGCAGTCAAAACACTGAACATATAACATGAAAATAAATAAAACACTTCTAAAAAGCCTGTCAAAGTTTTGTTTGTATGTTTGGTTAGTTGGCTGTTTTTAGATAGGATCTGTCTATACAGCCCTGACTGTCCTGGAACTCACTATGTAGACCAGGCTCGCCTCAGACTCACAGAGATCCTCCTGCCTCTGCCTCCTAAGTACTTGGATTAAAGGCATATGCTACCATTCACCACCTGTCTAAGGCTTCTTAATTTCCTCTATAGTTTGAAAAACTACTATCTGTAACCCACTTTTCCCAACTATAGATGTTTGTTGGTTTACTCTATCTAATCAGCTATTTCTTGGAGAACCTTCCTTTTTCTGCTGTACCCAACTTGCCTTAGTGCCAATGAACTAATCCCTACACACCAGGAATAGGCTAGGACTGAACCAGGGCAACCAACATGCTCCACACATACCCCCACTTTGTCCTACACCGTTACTGCCTTAGAATTAGACAGGGATGACAGATTGTCCGGGTGAAGTGATTTCAGAGCTTAGATTTGGGGACAGCTGTGGTGTTTCCCTATTCTGGTTATACTGGCAGTACCGTCAAATTCCCAAGTAAACCAGTGTCAGGATGAAGGACAAAGTTAATGTAATACATAGCTACAGAGGATAAAAGATGACCTTTATCAGATGGATCTAGATGACCTTGCTGAATTGCAGGATCATCTTGTTTGTCTTTTTTAATTGATTTATTTTTATTTTATGTGCATTGGTGTGCTTTCTTCCTTCCTTTCTTTTCTTTTCTTCTTCTTCTTTTTTTGCAGGCATGTATATCTGTATGAGTCCCCAGGAACTGGAGCTACAGTTGTGAGTTGCCATGTCAGTGCTGGGAGTTGAACCCGGGTTCTCTGGAAGAGTAGTTGGAGCTCTCAACCACTGAGTTATCTCTTCAGCTCCATGGATTATCTTTTTAAGCTTGCCCTACTTATAGCATTGCCACTTAAGTGAACTAGCACTATTCTGTTACTAGTTAAGCTCAGTAGAACTGAGTTTTCTCAGGTTGTCTTGGGAGACTGGTATATCAAGCAATAAGCAGTCATTTTTATTAAGGTGCATAAAGTTAAACATTCCTTCAATAACTGTAATACTTGTCACCATTTATTTTCTACTACATTTCAAAATAGTTAAAAATGATTGTCATTCAAAATATTGCAGAGGTTGGAAAAAGGCACTAGGCGGCACTGAAGCAACATGTTACTAGAAGCAAGCTTACTCTAAGCAGTTGGTGCTTTCATGTATAAAATGTCCTTTAGCTCCATCACTGCAGGGAAAGCCTTGGAGTGAAAGATCTTTCTTTTTTAGTCACAGCCTCCTACCATACAGAGCCTTTCCATAGAAGCAAACACAAACCCATCTGTTGGGGACTATTACTTTTTTTTTTATTTTTTAATATTTATTTATTTAGTATACAATATTCTGTCTGTGTGCATGTCTGCAGGCCAGAAGAGGGTACCAGACCTCTTTACAGATGGTTGTGAGCCACCATGTGGTTGCTGGGAATTGAACTCAGGACCTT
>NC_022011.1:71068374-71070697 GCF_000317375.1 Microtus ochrogaster
TACATTTGTTTATCTGCAGACTATTTAACTATGTAGAAGTGTGTTACATTTGTTTATGCTACAGACTAACTATGTATAGGTGTGCTACATTTGTTTATGTTGCAGACTTTCTATGCAAAGGTGGGCTACATTTATTTATGCTGCATTTGTTCAACAACTTGTTTAAAAAAATGTGTTGCTTTGCCTGCCTAAAGCTCCTGATTGGTCTAATAAAAAGTTTAATGGCCAATAGCTAAGTAGAGGAGGGATAGGTGGGGCTGACAGGCTGTGAGACTAAGTAGGAGAAGGATTCTAGGCTGGAAAGAGAAGAGAATGAGAAAGAGAGGGAGGTGCCTGGAGCCAGCCAGGCAGCTGCCAGCCAGCCAAGGAGTAGGACATACAGAATGAAAGAAAGATAAAAAGCCCTGAGGCAAAACATAGAAAAAGAGAAACAGGTTAAATTAAGCCGTAAAAGCTAATGGGGCAAGCATAAGATAAGGTCGAGCATTCATAACTAATTATAAGTCTCCATGTTGTGTCATGATTTGGGAGCTGGGTAGTGTGGTCCAAAAGAAAGCCTGCTACACCCCTCTCCAAAGACTTGGACAGTTTGGTGTTTGTCTCTAATACTTTGTCACTTAGCTCATACTCATGCCCTACCCTGATAAATGCTTCTTCAGTAAAGACACGTACCTTCCAGAATATCATAATTCACCTCAGGATGCAGGGGAAAAAAGTCACCTTGCCAAAGATTTCGGGTAGGAAAGACAGAGCTAGACTGTTGCTCAAGCATGTCTGCAAAGTCCCAGGTCTTTTGACACCAGCTCCCAACAACAGCACTGAAGGATGCTGAGTGGTGTCTGAGTTAGATTTGAAAGGGATGTGGCTCTTGCTGTTGTCCTGGGAACGCATTTCAGGAGCCTCCTGCTGCCATGTGAGAGGTTTGTTATGCTGGGACCACCATGTGGAGAAAGTACAGGACAGCTAGAGATGTCCAGAAGCCCCAGCCCTCTTGCTCCCAGTTGCTTGACTCTTCCCAGCCCCTTCCCCAGCTATGTTCTGAGTACAACCATAGGAAGAAGCCTCAGTGAATACTGCTTGACTGATCCAGTCAAACTCGGCTTTGTGAGCAAAACATTCACTATCCTATGACAATACTGAGTTTGGAGTGGTCATTCGCTGATGATAATTGCCGCTGGCACGCAATTTATTAATGTTCCAGTAGAAACATGTTTACTGAACTTGTAGAACTTTTAGTTTAGTGGGGAAAGTTATCAGACCTCCCCTACAGCTAGTCCTTAAATCTGCCATTTGGTTATTAACACTATATTATGCATAAGCTAGTCTTCTCTTGGACATTGAGATATTACATTTTAATTAGTTAGTTTATTAACTAGTTTATTAATGGTATTTCGAGACTGGGTTTCACTGTGTAGTCCTGGATGACCTGAAACTTGCTATGCAGATCAGGCTAGTCCCAAACTTGTAACAATCTCCTACCATTGCCTCATAAGTGCTGATATTATAAAAATATACTACCATGGCAGGTTTAGATGTATTTTAATTATCATTTGGATACAGTCTTGGCTTCTTATTAATATATTTGTCATTCTAAATGATGGTGCATAGAACTTAAAAAAAACTACTACATTCGTGTGTATGTGTCTAGCTACATTCTTAGTTCAGCCTTTCTTGAAAAATTAAACTTTTTTATTTTAAGATTATTATCAGGCTGATGAGATGGCTCCTTGGGTAAAGACACTTGCTTTGCCAGCCTGAGGACCTGGGTTCAATCCCTGGGACCTTGTAAAGGTAGAAGAGGATAATTGACTCCACAAAGTTATCTTCTGACCTCCACACAAGAACTGTGGCATTTGTGCAACTCTACCCCCCACATTTGTCACACACGGAAACTAATAAACCCAAAGAACTTGAAAAGATAACAATATACATATAGTTATATAAAAGAGTCATCTACACCATTGATTTACAAATCTTACAAATATATAGTAAACTATTATAAGAATATGGACAGTTCTACAAACCAGATACATTTCTGCCACTGTGAGAACTCTTCTTGTCACATATCAGAATAGTGGTTCTTGTGAGTTGTGACCCCTTTGGGGGGTTGAATGACCCTTTCACAAGGATCACCTAAGACCATTGGAAAACACAGATGTTTACATTATGATTCATAACAGTAGCAAAATTATGAAGTAGTAATGAAAATAATTTTATGGCCGGGCGGTGGTGGTGCACGCCTTTAATCCCAGCACTCGGGAGGCAGAGGCAGGCGGATCTCTGTGAGTTCGAGATCAGCCTGGTCTACAGAGCTAGTTCCAGG
>NC_022011.1:71070797-71087252 GCF_000317375.1 Microtus ochrogaster
AAAAAAAAAAAAAATAATAATAATAATTTTATGGTTGCAGGTCACCACAACACAAGGAACTGCATAAAAGGGTCCCAGCCTTAAGAAGGTTGAGAACCACTGTGTTAGAAACGCCCATCCTTCAGCTGTCCTTAGACAGTTCTCGACCACTGATCTGTTGTTCCTTTCTATAAGTCTGCCAGTTCCAGGAGGCTATTTGAATGGATCCTGTAATGTTTTGGATTCACCTGCCTTCCTACCTCTCTCTTCTCTCCCCTTCTGTCTTTGTTGTTTTTCGAGACAAGGTCTCACTAAATACCCCATGCTGATCTCAAGCTCCACTCACTATGGAGCCCATGACACCATATATACTTCGCCTTCCTGCTTCGACTTCCTAGTCCTAGGAACGAGCCACCACACCCAGCTTGGTTGTTTGTTTTTGTTTTTTTGTTTTGTTTTGTTTTCATTCAGTGTAATTCTCCAGAGAAAAATACAAGTTGTATGTAACAATAATTCATTCCTTTTTACTGCTGAGTAGTAGTAGTTACGTATTAATTTATTTGCCCATTCATCCTTCAACAGGCACGGATTGTTTCCAGTTGTCATCTATTATGAATAAAGCTGTTGTGTGCATTTTGTGTTTAGGTTTTCCTATGAACGTCAGTCTTCATTTCTCTGGGATAAATGCCCACGAGTATAATTGCTGGGTTATATGGCAACTGCATATTTAGTTCGTTTATTTATTTTTAAGGAACTCTCACACTGTGTTTTCAGAGAAGTGATATCATTGCATAGCCCCAGGAGTGATAGATGAGTATTCTAATTTCTATGCATGCCCCTCCCCCCGGATTTTGAACAATATTTTAAACATAGCTTTCCAGATTAGATTTCCCTCAATGGATTCTTTGGTCAACAAGATTTAGGCCTCTAATATCTGGGTACATTCCCAGGGGTAAGATTGGGCATGGAAAATTGAGAAGGAGATGAAGAGGCAGAGGGCATATCATCTAATTCTAACGCTCAGCGACGGCTGTCTTCTTTTGGGTCACTGACATCTTGTTTTAACTGGTTTCTACTGTAACTGTAGCAGTCATCTCTTTACCTTCAGGTAGTCTTTTCAAAGCCATTGAAAAGCTAGAAGAGGAACAAGCAATAGACTAGCTGTGAATGCAGATGTTGGCATTGGAAGACCTTGAAAATCATTGACAGGAAACAGGATTTTAGCTAAAGCTAAGTAGTCAAACCCATTTTCACCAAGCAGCTGGTTTTCAGGGTAGATGCCTTAGGTGAGGGTGACTCCTTTAATGAAGCCTGGTAGTTTAATATTTTCTGATATTTATAGAGAATCACATGTACTCGTGTTACATGTGACATGACACAGACACATGACACACAGGAAGACAGAAGCAAGAGTTTCAACCACCTCTGTCTCAGTTCTAAGATGTTTAGATCCTTCGTTTGTTTTTTTCAAGACAGGGTTTCTCTGTGTTACAGTTCTGGCTGTCCTGGAACTCACTTTCTAGACCAGGCTGGCCTTGAACTCACAGAGATCCACTGGCCTCTGCCTTGGGAGTAGATTAAAGGTTTGTGCCACCACCGTCTGACAGATGTTTAGATCTTTAATAGAACTTCTAAGAGTTAAATTATAAGTGTTAAAATTATCTTATTTCTGATACTATTTCATGTTAATAATTACTAAAATGTGGATACTAGCTCAAAATGGTTTTCTAAGTGTACGAATCCTGTTTTATATACTTTCCTTTCAGCATGAGAGTTACGATTGCCTTTACTACATTGTCTTTTTATAGTCAAAATTTCTTAGTTCTATCAAACTGATTATTTTTACCAATAATACCAGCAGCCTTCATCCGTTTCAAGGCTGGGTGGTGTGACTGTAAAGGTAGAAACAGCAGACTGATCACTAGAGTTTCCAGTTTGGCAGAACACTCTATATTTACAGCCCCCCCACACACCCTCCTTTCCTGTATTTTCCTTTCTTTCCTTCCTTTTGGAGCAATATCTTCCGATGTTGTCCAGGTTTGACTTCCAATCTCAGTTCTCTTGGCTAAACCTCCAGAGTGCTGGCGTGACATGTGCTACTATGCCCGGTTTTGCAAGGCAGTTGAAGTCCCAGACTGGCCTCAAACATGATCACTCTCCTGCCTTAGCCTTTCAAGTGCTGGTATAATGAGTGCCCGGCACCATGTTCAGATGCAAAGTCATTTTCCATAACAACTGCTCTTAGGAAACTCTTTGTAGAGGTTCAAGTTCATAATCTCACTAGCATTTAGGCTTCCTATTTCGTAGGACCAAAGAGACAGCCATTGATAAGCAGTATAAATAAGATAGTAAAGGCTCTTGCAAAAATTTCTAGCTAGGATTTCTTAAAGGAATAAATCCTTTACATTACTACATTATTTAGTTAAGAATTTCCAAACCAAAGGCCATGTGCCTTTAATCCCAGAAAAGGCAGGTAGGTTTCTGAGTTCAAGGCCATCTTGGTCTACATAGTAAGTTCTAGGACAGCCAGAACCACACAGTGAGAGCCTGCCTCAAAAAGATAATGAACAAACAAAAGAACGAATTTCCAGACTGGTTGTGATGAAGCTTTTAATCCAACACTTGGGGAGGCGGAGACATTTGTCTCTTTGTGAAGTGGAGGCCAGTCTGTTCTGCATAGGGGGTTCAAGGCCAGTCAGGGCTATAAGATGAGACCCTGTCGCAAAACCAACAACTTGTATGTTCATGTGCATATAGCGAGGTATGTCAGTATAGGGTGTGCACTATAATTCTTCCTCTTTAACACTAACATGGGAGAAAATCAAATCTTTGTAAATTGTTCCTGTGTGCTACTGTTTGAGACAAGAACTGTCAATTTACCCCCAGATGAGACCCTGAGGACTTAATTGGTGTTATTATCTCCTCCTGAATCGTCATGAAGTCACTCTTTCTCGGTGTGCAGATGTGGGTATTCTGGATTGTTCTGGTTATTCCAAGCATACTGGCCCCTGGTTACCAAGAGGTGAAAAACATCTTGTCTGTTAACTCAACACGAACCTTCACTGACTACTTTCCAACTTACTAAGTTTTTACAAATCTTATCTTGTTTATTCTTCTAACAGACCTGTGAGGCAGAGATGCTATAGTCTTCTAATTTTGTAGATGAGGACCACAGGTCAAAAAGATTAGATGGATTGCCCATAATCACAAATAGGACGAAATCAGAGCAGCAACCTGGATGTTACTACTTTGATTTTAGTGTTTCTTCTTACAAAGCTTGGTGGAAAAAGGGAAGTCCTACTTCTAAGAAGGAAACTGTAAAATATACCTTTTATTCTCCAAATCAGCAGGCTACTTTCATGTGATCATAAGTGGATTCAGCAGGTGATGGTTGAATTAGTACCCAATTGCATTATCTCACCTTTTCTGAAAAAAAAAAAAAATCTGCTTCTGTCTTCAGATCATTTCACAATCAGAAGAGTTGAATAAATCTAGTTTTATATGTGGAAGATAATGTGTACTCCCATGATCCCAGCACTGGGTGGCTGAGGCAGGAGGATCTGAAGATGAAGCCCAGTTTAGATACACAGCAGCTGCAGCAACGACAGTAACAACCCAATTATTCACACTGCATGTTACTCTAAGCTAGGCTTTTCCAGGACTTCAGCTATTCCCACAGTCTTTAAAAAGTTTTATTACCGGGATAGTTGGTTACACTGTGATACTCTGAGACTACTGATAAAGTTAAACCTTGAATCAAAAATAAAATTTTATTACATTTATTTATTTATTTATTTATTTATTTATTTATTTATTCATGCATTCATTTTCAGAGACCAGCCTTGGGGGAGTGGCTCTCCCCTTTACTCTGTTGGTCCCAGGGATCCAGCTCAGGTTACTATGCTTGGTGGCAGATGTCTTTACCAGCCGAGCCATCTTTCCAGCTCTATTCCCACATCTTATAACGCAATGTGAACCCCTCAATCTATTTCTCCTACTCTCGTCCCTCACTGGGTTTCTTATCCATTTAAATGACTCCCTGTGTTGGATGAGTTCCTACACTACTGGCAGGCAATGCATTTGACCATGACTCCTTTAACCGCCTGGCCAACTGAGGGGAGCAGTGGATTTCTGAACCCCTGGACGAATGTCCGCCATCAGCCCGTATGACCACGGTATTAGCAAACCCGTGAGACTATGCATCAATGCACAGACAGGGACTCTATGGGGCAGTGAATTTCATTGCTTTTCTCAAATGATGTACAACTACACCCAATTTATTTTATTATTCCCCAGGTCTTTTTTTTTCTTTCTCAAAAATGTTAAAAAGCAGAGGAGGAATGAACAAGCCAAAAGAAAAGAATGAATTCTGCAACTCTCGAAAGACCCTCCAAGGAAGGAGAAGTGTGTGCTTAAGTTTGGATTTTTTACCTTTTGTTACTAATTTTTAAAATTTCATCTGGCGTTGAAGTTTAAACTTAAAAACTCTTTACAGTGTGGCCTATACTACACATCCCATAATAAACACTGGCTAGGAACCTAAATTAGACTTGATTTAAAATAGAGCTACTCAGGAATCTGACCAAGGGGGAGAAATACAGCAACACTCACGAGGCACATTCTTTTCTCAATGCCTTCCTCAGTCTATTGCCCTGGGCAGTAAACTGTGCGGTAAAATAACCAGTTTCATAGTTGCTCTTTTCTTTCCGTCTGCTGAGAAAAGCTACATTGTTGGCAGAGTGCCAGAAAATTTCCACACGCAACCCAGGAGATCACATGTATACATGAGGAATGTGGGAATGTGTGTGGCTCAGAGTATCTGTGCAATCTGGGGTTCCCGCTTCCTCCTTCAGTTGTTAGAAACACACAAGGAATTAGGGAACTTTTATTTGTTTATTTATTTAGGGTTTTTTTTTTTCTTCTTCTTCAAGACAGGGTTTCTCTGTAGCTTTGGAGCCTGTCCTGTAACTTTGTAGACCAGGCTGGCCTCAAACTCATAGAGGTCCGCCTGGCTCTGCCTCCTGAGTGCTGGGATTAAAGGCAAGTACCACCACCACCTGGCCTAGACAAGGAATTAGGGAATTTTAAAAACTGGCTTAGTGACCAGCCTGGTCTACAGAGCTAGTTCCAGGATAGGCTCCAAAGCCACAGAGAAACCCTGTCTAGAAAAACCAAAAAGAGGGCTGGAGAGATGGCTCAGAGGTTAAGAGCATTGACTGCTCTTCCAGAGGTCCTGAGTTCAATTCCCAGCAACCACATGATGGCTCACAACCATCTGTAATGAGGTCTGGCGCCCTCTTCTGGTGTGTGGGAAGCAGAACGTTGTACACATAATAAATAAATAAATTAAAAAAAAAAAAAAAACTGGCTTAGTGGAGAGCCCCAAGAAAAGCAAGTGGTGATTCCTGAGCCTCTGTTGCCCCAGAAAATACAAAGTTGCCTAATAACCAGCTAAAAGCACCTTTTATTATTATTTAAGGGAAAAGCAGGTAGTTTTCAAGGCATGAAAATTCATTGTTTGAACTTGTGTTCAGCTAATACTCTACATATTAAGAAGACACTTTTAAAAATTTAACTTTTTTATTGAGTCTTTGGAAGTTTCACATCGTGCACCCCAATTCTGCTCATCTCCCAGTCCCTCCATATCCCCCCATCTCTGCTGCACCCCTTTACAAAAGAAAACAAAACAAAGCAAGCAGGCAAATGAAATAAAAAACAACCCCCATCCAAACAAACCAAAACAACAACAGAAAAATCTCTTTGCTTCCCCTTCTTTCCTGCCTCTCCAACACCTCTCCATTCATCCTGGTGGCATTGTATATCTCTTTGTCCTGTCAGCTTTATGGGCACATTCGTAGCAATGATTCACTCACTGGTCTGGTTCAAGGCCTCTGATTCCTGGAGCACCACCCTCACTAGATCCTCACCTGAGCTCCTCTGGGATATCTTGTGTCTGTCCCAAGTCTTGGAGATCTTGTGTATCATCGCTTCAGGAGCTTCAGCGGGTCCTAGACAGGGTAGATGCTAGGGTGGGCCTGCGTGGTAGCCAAGCTGGTCAGTCCCCGACCACTGGGACCACACACCTCCCGCAGGATGAGTCAGCTCCCCCTTATGCATGCCTTCAGGGTTGGTTCACCTTCACTTGTGGTGAGGGATGAGGGGGGGCATCTCTCCTGAGTGCAGGGGCCAGCTCAAGAAGAGACTTCTTAAGAAGTGTTAGAAGAGATTCTGGTCATCCTTACACGTCATGTGCCCCCCTCCCCCCCGGTTTTTTATTCTCACCCATGATTTTTTTCTTTACTCTGTTGTACCTTGGGTCTTAACTTTTCTAACATGTATCATTTTCACTCACAGGTTAAGACAGCTTTGATGTTCTCAGTACAACGTTCTGTATATAAAGAAATTGTTTAGAGCAAGAGATCAGGTTGTGCTTAATAACATGTAGTTCGGATTATGTAAACACTACCGGAAGAAGGGGAAACAGGGCCCTTCTGTGCACAAATATCACATTGCTAGCTCCCTGCCTGTGTAGAATGTTAAGCACCCCTAACCAGGCAGTGGTGAGATTTCTTCATGAGTGCCCTTGACTTCTGAAACTATAAAACCAAGCCCTTTTCAACCCGAAATAAAGGTGATGCAAGAAACTAGCATATTTACTTTCTGTGATTGCTCTCCTTGCTACTTGGTCAAGTCTGAGGGGAGAGGGAAAGAAACTTGATTGTCTCCAAGGCTCTTTAAGCAATTTCATTAAAGTTTGGGAAGAGTCAAGGATAGCCCAAGAGGAAGGCGCAAAACATTATGAATTGTACCCGTCACCTACCCATTTTGTCCACTGCGGACAAGCCCGAGGCAGGAAGTTGTACCTGTTTTTTTCTTCAGGAGTTTCTCATCCATCTTAGGATTTCAGACTGGACTGACTGCTGAGTTGATGTCGTTCTTATTGTTGTCGGCTGCCTTTGTGATCTGTGGTTGAAAGTGGCTACTCTTACACACTGTATTCCAAGAGAAGTTCATCAAACATCACCCTGGTTTTTATCAACCAGGCACGTCAGCGCGGGGAAGTATGTCCAAACTTCTCCTGCTTCCCGAGCTATGCTCTAGCTTGCTTTGAATATTCATGTCCTGCTTTGCTTGAGAAAAGGCTGGGATAGTGTTGCTGCTTAAATATAAATATCGTGATAATCAGGCCTTTGAATGTACAAGTAAAAAATATCCAGCCCATTTTGGTCATCTTTTATTTATTACAGAGAGATGGCGTGGCCTTTTGCTTCCTGCCGCTTTTCACAGGAACTTTAAATATGAACACCATTCCTGCTGTTATCTTTATACTGGGAAGCTCTACGTGAGGTTGAAGTTTTTATAGGGAAAATTGTTTAAAACACAGTTGTCTTTAAAGGCGGGTTTGCCACAGCAAAGGTTAGGGGTTGCACATAAAGTCATTTATAGCGCCTTCTGTATTCTTCACTCTGCACACGGATGGGCGGCCTGTGCTCAGTTCCTTTTGGAATTTCTACTTGATCCTTCTGCAAAGAAAGGGGGTCCAAAGGGCTTTGGGAATAGAGTGGGTTGAGACTCCTTCCATGTAAACTGACTGCCTGGGTTCCTGAGAGGTTCTGGAGGACCCATCTATCCTATGCCATTCTTGGCCTTCTGTTTGTTGGGAATAACAAAACATTTTGGGAACTAGGGAGTTCAATTTACTGCCACCAGCCTACATAATAATAGCATCTTTGTCTGTTCCCCCTCCAGGACTCCTCCTCCTGACAAGGAAGCAATGCGCAGGCCAGTGGACTTAGCCCAGACCCGCATCGCCAGTCACAGATTTGGAGGAGGCGGTGGACTCTCCGACCCTGGGCAATCACTGACCCCGCGAGCATCCCCAATTCACTTTTGCACAGAAAAAGGTGCAGTGGATGAGATTTACTGTCCATCTCTCTTAGCTCATTTTGGAACCAGAAAGTGTGTTTGTTTGCGTATAGTTAAGCGAGGGGGAAGAAAAGCCAACAAAGCCACTCTAAGGCATCCGCGGAAACTTCAGCTTGGCTAATTGCTCCCATATGTCCTCCTCCGATGCTTTTAAAGAGCTGTGTAGACCGAAGGCCGGGTCACTATACGGATTTTAAAACGGTTGAAAAAAAAAAAAGAGAGGGACTAATCGCACTTCTGGTCCTGTCCCACAGGCAGACTCCTAAGCGGAGCCCCCAGGGGAGCAAACCTTCTCCAGGGAAGCTTGGCTTCCCGCAGGGAACAGGCTGGGAGAGGAGGGGCGGAGGCGCCCGGCAGAAAGTTCGCGTGCCGCGCCCCAGCGGGTCGCAGAGCCCCGGCAGCTTCAGGCGGGAGGGGCGCGGGAGGCGCAGCCCCAGCGGGCGCGCACAAGGAAGGTGCCTTCCGGAACTCGCGCAAGGGCGGGGACTCGCGCTGCCAATGAGGTCCCGGTGTGGGCCGAGCGAGGCGGGGGGACGGGCCCGAGCGCTGCCTCCGCGGTGGCAGCTGCGGGAGCCGGGCTCGGGAGCCGCCGCAGGAGCCGCCGCCGCCGCCACCGCCGAGCGCTCAGCCCGCCGCGCCCTGAGGCCCGGCCCCCGGGGTGGGAACCGCGTCGGAAGCTGGAAACTTTCCTGGCAGGTAAACTCCAGTCTGCCCGGGCGTCGCTGTCGGCCTCCGGGCGTCCGCAGCCCGGGTCAGTGGCCGGAGCTGGCGGGGAGGAAGGGTCCCGGGGAGGCAGCCCGGGAAATGAGAGCGAGGCTGGTGGGAAAGTTTCGGGACGCCCCTGCCCTCCACCCTCCCCCCTCCGCCGCGCACAGTGGGAGCTTTCCGGGAATAGGCTCGGGCAAGCCGGGCGCTCCCGGCCTCGGGCTAAGCGCTGCCGGGGAGTCGGTGCAGGCCGTTTCCTGCGCGCCGGGAGGAACGGGTTGCAGCAGAGCCGGGCCGGGGGGACACCGGGATCACGCGGCGCGCGGACTTTCCCAGCGGTCCCTCCTCCGCCTCCTCTGTCCCTTGGCTAGACAGGGCCTGGGCTGCGCAGGGCACCTGGGGTGGGGGTGGGGGTCGTGCGGGCGGGGCGCGTGCCACCGCGGGGTCTCGAGTGCCGGGGTGCGCGGGTCGCGAAGTTGCCGAGCGAACTTCAGCGGGGGGCGAACCGTGTCGTCCTCTGTGGTCTTGAAAGTGAGTGCTTGGCTCCTGCAAGCTGCGACTCTCATATGCACGCGAATTTCTTTCCGTGGTGGTGGCGGTGGTGGGGTGATGATTTGGGATCAGTCCTTGAGGATTTTTCTTTTAGTGCCAGCTAAGTGGAGGGCAGGGTCAAGATTTCGAGTCTTCTTGTCCTTGGGTGATGAATGATTACTTTGGAGACATTATGAGGATTCAGGTTCTTCCTGGAGGACTTTTGGGTGTGTGTTGGGGGGGCCCCCGGGCTTGGCGCGGTTCTTTCCGGAACGGCTGGCGGGGAAGGAAGCCCTGGGCATTGTGTAGCGTGTTTGCTGACAGCAAGATCTCTGGACTGGCGTTCCCAAAACTTACTTGACTAATTGTTTAGAGGCTCCGGGAGGAAATGCGGCCGTGGCCAGGTAGAAACGCGGCGCCGCGGCCGTGGGTGGTGGACGCCGGGCTGTGGCTGTGACAGTCTTCTTCAGGCAGCCTAGGCTCCTGCTTGGGAGCCCCAGACCCTTGTGCCTGGAGTAGTGTGGGACTCGTCTCATTGTAACATTTCTTGCGGAGTGATCTCAGGGAGACGAGGAGGGTACCTTCATCTTGAACTTGACCCCAGAAGTAGCGTCCCAGCGGGTTAAAAGGTAAAGGCAAGCTGAGCCTTAACCTGGAAAGGAGCTCAGACACCGCTGGCTCCTGGTTCAAAATCTTTTAGGAAGGGCTCAGGGCTGCCGAGGTCGCGAACTCTGGAAATGCCAGACTCATCAGACTGCCTAAGTTAGTGTGCTGGGGGAGGGAAGGAGAAACCTGGTTGGCTGGCACAGGGGGTTGTTTTTTCTTTGTGGTGAAAAAGAAGGGAGCTTGCGTCTCTACTTTCACCAGATCCGCTACTCCCCTTCACCCCACTCCCCCCTTCCTGGGTCATCTTTATCCTGCCAGGCTGGCACTCCTGGGGTGGGGGAGGGAGGAAGAGAAGAAAGCAGTTGTGAAGCTTCTGTGGGCAGCCCGGAGGTATTTCAGATCTGCTACTAGGAAGATTCCTGGATTTTAACAGCTGCTTCTTGATTGCTGGGAATGAAAGAATTTATGAGCGCCTGTGAGGTGCTCATTATGGTGGCAGTTGAGTGTTGTGCTCATCTGGGTACTTAAAAGAGCTCACAGGGACTTCCCTACAATCTGCAAAGTTTGTGTCAGCCAGAATGCTTGTGGGTGTCAGTCAGAGAGCATCATAAATAGATCTTGGTGCTTTTTACAATGAAAAGTATGCCTCGTAAAGAGAAGTTTCGTATCTGACTTTACTCGAGACTCTTCTTACCTACCAAGTCGATGTGTCCGGGCCTCCCAGCTGCCGTGATTCGACAGCAAGGGATGGGAAATGGTCTCATTGATTTTGGTGGAGGCAGGGAAGTCCAGAAATAAGTGTAAGGTCACTTGCATGTTCCTGGTGCCACAAACTTGACTTTTGCTGGAACTCAAAGTATTGGTTTTCCTGCTCTTTTGGTTTAACCACCAGAATGCCTCAATTATCATAATTCATGTTCGTTGTGGAGCTGAAACATCGCCGATTCATAGTCAGCCCTTTTCTGCTTTCCATAACAGCCAGAAGGACATTCTGTCTCTTTAACCACATACAGTTTGTTTGTTGCCATAGTGGGGTTTTGATGCTGGGTGATTGAGGGCACAATTTTAGAGACAATGGAATTACTTTGACTACATCATCCATTTTTAGACAACTTCTTTTCTGGGTTGCTGATTAATTCTTTATCTCCCAGAGAACATTAAAAGCCCCGTCCCTCAGCTAGTAGAGCTGTAATCCATATTATAATGAGTCTTGCCAGCATAGCTGGGAGGGAGGGAGGTCTGTTTCCACCAGGCACTTAAAACTCAATAGTAAAGATTTTGTTTCTGTTCGGCCGAGAATTTCCTAGTTAGAGAAACGCGTTTATGTTCTTGTCCAACACACATGAGGCCTTGTTGGGGGTGGGGTGTGGAGCACAAACTTTTATTTTTATTATGAACCGTTAGTTTACTTACATACTCAGACACATATGCTGCGGAATTGTGTTAGTCTCCAGAATGGTCTCTTTCTTAACTTGTTTGTTGTTTATTATTTTGAGATAGGGTCTCACCATGTAGTCCCGGCTGTCCTGGAACTCACTATATAGACTAGGCTGCCCTTGGACTCAGCGGAGATCTGCCTGCCTCTGCCTCCCAAGTGCTGAGATGAAAGGTGTGCACCACCAAGCTTGACTCTGAACTGTCTTCTAAACGCTTCTAGTTGTAAAACTCCCTCTCCCCAGCTTACAGAAGCGTTTGCTCCCCACGGCTAGTAAGCCTTTCAGGGCTTTGGTTTTCTTAAGGATCATCCCCAAAAGGGAATCCTATTGCAACTTTGTGAGTGCGAGAGTTGGGACAATCTAGGAATCTTGGAGCCTGTGTTGTAAACCAGGACAGTTTAGCCGCAAGTATAAAGAGCTCCAATCCACATTCTATCTCTGAATCTCTCAGTTGAGTCACCCAGGGCCCAGGAAGTTAGATTAGGTTGCCGGATATCACCTGTGGTAGCTTTGAACTTGAGCCCCACAGGTCCCTGTTGTTTTGTTCCTCTCCCTGTATCTCACTTCATTCACGTGAATTCACTAACGCCTGACAAGCAGAACATGTGGCAGCTTCTCACAGAGTTTCATTATGGTTGTTTTGGTTTGAGAACCCCAGGGCCTCTGTCTCTGCTTTGATATGAAGGCTTAAACACCATTCTCTAGTAATGATAACTGATCATTTTCCCTATGAGAGTTCCAGAAAGTCACATACCTCTAATCAATCATTTGTTTACTTTCAATTTCTTTTCTTTTCTTTATCAAGTAGGCTTCAGGGTCTACCGTGATTTATATTCCAGATATGTCTCGGTGATAGCGTTCCTTGCGGAAATCCCTTCTCACATCAATGTCCTTTTAAAAACAAGGATGAGCACACCCTTTGCCTTTCATCTCGGCTTCTGTAAGACTAAGTCTAAAGCCTGGCTGAACATCCCTTTCTTGGAGCTGTGCGTGCTTCCTACTGAGTACATAGATCGATTCTGTAGCATTTTCTATGCTATGTAAGTCTCTTTTCATGGTTAAATGGTGAAGCAGTCGGAGGGTACAGTGACCCATTTTCGCTGTTGGCCTACTGGTTCCTGCCTGCCCATTTAAGGAGTATGAAGTACAGCCGGACCCTCAGTCGGAAAGCTGGTCACTGCCCAGCAGAGCCCAGATTTTTACTTTACAGCTTTTGATTTATTATTTGATCTGTGTGTGTGCGCACATGAGTGTGCATACCATGTTGTGTGTATGTGTAGGTCAGAAGACAACTTCTGGAGGTAGTTTTCTCCTGCTGTTCTGGGAATTGAACTCAGGTGGTTGGTCTCACCCAGAAGCCCTTTGGCCCACTGAGGCATCTTGGTGGCTCCATGTAAGGAAGGTCTTTTATGATTGAGCAACTTGTCCGTAGAAAGCCATTTATTTATGCGTTGTTTTTGACAGAAGGTCTTACTGTGTAGCCCAGTCTGGCTTCAAACTGTGCTCTCCCTGCCCCAGGCTTCTGTGTGCTGAGATTACAGGTATGCGACACAATTTGTGGCTTTATAGTCTGCTTTAAAAACTTAACCTTTGGAGGACTGTCTTTGCAGAATATTAAGAAATGGGGTTTAAGCCCAAAGGAAGATATGTCAGCATCTGTTCACTGACTGGTAAATCTGACGTTGTTGCCCTGTCCCTGGGGAGCGAAAGCAGAAACACCGTAAAGCAGTGTTTCCAAGTAAAGTCGGAAGGCGGTCAGTAAAGGGGACATGAAGAAGGCTCTTAGAAGCATTATCTTGTGGTTAGTGAAAGGCGTTCTGGTCTCGTTTGCTGTGTTGCTGGCCAGTTGTCTCTGTAGAGTGAGTATTATCTTTAAGGACTTCTCTGAGTGTGGGTGATCGAGGAGAATGTCCTGGAAAGAGGCCTCCCATAGACAGAAATGTCAAAAGCAAGAAAAAGGTTGCAGTGACAGGACATAGACCATGGATTTCGGCATGGATTTTGCTTTAACATGAGAGAACTTATTAGTCCTGAAGCTTCCCAGCCCACTATTCATTGTAGGTAGGTGTGAACCCCGACTGTTCATCCACTTCACATAGAACCACAGTGACTCAGCGCCTTCCTTGCCTTACTCGGCGTACCTAGGGCCACACACCTGTGGTGGATTTGCTTATTATTATTATTTGCTTATCTGAGGGGTGAAGAGAGTGGAAGAAATAGTTAACTGTGCGTGGCCCTTTTGCACAAAGGATGTACTGAAGCGAAATGGTACATTATATTACATATAGCTTTGAAGGCACGAAAGATGCCATGCAAATAAAGATGTATAAACTGCCTGTGTGCAGCTTAGAGTCAGTGTGTGATCATGCGGTACACTTTTTCTTGTCATACGTGCATTCTCTGTGTTGAACATTCTTTGGTTCTGTTTTAATGACTAGCTACCAAATCCATTGCATGTGTTACCGTAACCAGGTAATCCACTTTGACCTTTGATGTCTTTGGACAGAAATCTCCCTTGAGACTGTTGGAGCTTTTTGTCCCAGATGGGATGCATGTATTATTAAGTCACTGTGTCCTAGCTCAGCCTTTGGCCCCATGGTGGCTCCAAAACCTCATAGCATCAAGAAGCCACCTCTTTGCCTTTAGTGCCAACCTGAGAAAAGTGTGAAAGAACCCAGATTGGCCAAAGAAGAGTTCCAGTTGGCCGACCCCATTAAAGCCACAAGATGGAACCGTGGGCGACAGTGTCCCACAGAGGAGGTTATTGTGGATGGAAGAGGCGGGGAATAGGAAAACAAAGAGCAGCACAGCATAGATGATCTCTAGAGGTGGTATTGGCTGGGCTTAAAAACATACCCAAAGGGCAAAAGCATGTCAACATTCTTAGTGTCTTTATGACGTATGCGCCTGTAGTCTGGAAAGCAGAGGCTTGTCCACGTTCTCCAGGGATTAAGTCTCTGTGCGTACAGCCATTTGTGTAAGGGGGTATTGAATTACTTCTAAGAACTTCGGGCTGGTCATGGCTCCCGCACAGTCTCTTATGATCCCCTCTCAACTGCCAGGCTTTGCTCTAAATTCCTTGAGATTTATACCATCAATTATTGATGTTTATTGAGTACTTGCTGATGTGGAACTAGATGTGTGAATTTTTTAAAAAAATATCCATGGAAACGAAAGAGTAGTTCTCTCGTCCTGCGCACACAGCAACGGTTCTGCATGCAGCAACATTCTGTGTCCCGGCCTCCCTTGCTTCTTGTGAACTAGACCAACCACCACTGTTTATTTATTCGGAATGAGAACTGGCCTCAGTTGGATGGTTATTCTGACGAGGCTTAGGCTCATTCATGATTCACTGGCTTGGATGAGGGGCGTGTGGTGGTGGTGGTGGGGCACTGCATTATTCCCTACCACAATTCTGCCTTTTTGTTTGTTTGTTTTTTTGAGACAGGGTTTCTCTGTGTAGCCCTGGCTGTTCTGGAACTCACTCTGTGAGTTCTAGGCTGGCCTTGAACGCAGAGACCCACCTGCCTCTGCCTCCAGAGTGTTGGGATTAAAAACCTGTGCCATCCCTGCCGCACCAATGGTCACAATTCTGCTTTTGATTATTTTTCAAAAATTTTGATTATTTTTCATGGGTAAACTGGGTGTGTCTTCTGCCCCATGGAGAGAAGCTTGCTTTTGCATCAAGATAATTTACTATGGCTACACGAGCTGTCAGTGACTGACTAATGCAGGTTTGTGACACCAGTATGACTTGTTTATCTGCAGCCTTGCATGAGGCTTGGAGTGGTCTAGCACCATACAAAGGTTGAAGGGACCGAAAACCACAGTGGCTTCTCAGCTGCCCGAGAGCTCCCATGACTTCTAACCTCTCTGAGGAAAATAGTTTTTATTATTGTATAAGACAGTGATTACCAAAGCAGAATGTGCCATACAATCTAGTATGGGAGGGAAGGAAATAGCAGAGCTTTTCCAAGGAGAGGAAAAAAAAAAACCCAAACCTAAACAGCTTTACTAATATTCATATATGGGTACTCCCTGCGAGTCGATCTGCTCAGCACCTGTCACTTGGCTTGTGTGAGGAGCGTTTTACTCCTAGTGGAGCTGACTAGTGCCTTCATTGCTGTGCTTGCCTCAGATCATTGGTTCTCAACCTCCCTAGTGCTGTAGCCCTTTAACACAGTTCCTCATGTTGTGGTGACCCCCAACCATAACATTATTTCGTTGCTACTTCAAGCTGTAATTTTGCTACTGTTGTGAATCATAATGTAAATATCTGATATCCGAGATGTAACTCCTGCGAAAGGGTCATTTGACCCCAAAGGGATTGCAGCCCACGGGCTGAGAACCACCGCCTTAGATGAACTCCATCCATTTACATAGATTTATGGTTTATATTATTTATTTTTAATTAAACTGGCTCCCACAGAACAGGAAGCAACTTTAAAAGGTTCTTGCAAAAAATAAATAAATAAAAAAGAAAAGAAAATGCCAATGGCACACAGAGTATGAAGGATAAGAACTTACTACAGAGTGGTTGGGAAGCTGGCTTTGATAGGTTGGCATGAGATTTGCATATCTCTATTAATAAAAGATAAACTAAAATACTGATTGATTCTAAGCCTTATTAGATTCTTGGGAGCAGCCATATGTTATACTTTTCTTCATATATGGAATCTAGTAGTCACTCTTACCTGCACGTACATAAACAAATGCACACGTGGATACGGTGTAACATGTAGAACAGAGAACATGAAAGGCTAAATATTGGGCGAGGAAGGACAGAGCGCAGGTTAGGGAAGAGGGTTTAAAGTTAATTGTTTTTCCAGTTCTAACTCTGTCACAGATTGTTTGTTGGTGGTGGTTTAAGTACATAAAAATATATCTGATATATAAAGTATACAATTCAGGGTGAGCCCTGAAGCTTCCGTTCTGAATGGCCACTCAAACTGTATGGAAGATCATTCCTCCATGTGTGGTAGGGCACACTTTTAATCCCAGCATTTGGGAAGCAGAGACAGGTGGATCTCTGTGAGTTTGAGGCCAATCTGGTGTACAGAATGAGTTCCAAGATAGCCAGAGCTGTGTAGAGAGACCCTGTCTCAAAGACCTGCCCCCTACTCCCCCCCCAAAAAAAAATTCATTGGGATGTATAGACTTTGGGTCTGGTTAATTTTGGTGTGCAATGATTTTTTTTTTAAATTTGCAACTGTTTTTGTTTTTGTTTTTTGTTTTTGTTTTTTTTTTTTTTGGTTTTTTCGAGACAGGGTTT
>NC_022011.1:71087352-71138327 GCF_000317375.1 Microtus ochrogaster
TTTTCGAGACAGGGTTTCTCTGTAGCTTTTGGTTCCTGTCCTGGAACTAGCTCTTGTATACCAGGCTGGCCTCGAACTCACGGAGATCCGCCTGCCTCTGCCTCCCGAGTGCTGGGATTAAAGGCGTGCGCCACCACCGCCCGGCCTGTTTTTGTTTTTTAAGACAAGGTTTTTCTTTTTCTTTTCTTTTGGTTTTTCGAGACAGGGTTTCTCTGTGGCTTTGGAGCCTGAAGACAAGGTTTTTCTGTGTTGCCCTGGCTGTCCTGTAACTCTGCAGACCAGGCTGGCCTTGATCTCAGATCCACCTACCCCTGCCTTTAGTAAGACTCTTCCTTTCTCTTCCCCAAACTGAAAATTGCATCACCCTTAAGACACAGCTCAAAGAAAGTGATTCCTCATGAAGATCTCCCCTCTCTGTTTTCCTGGCACACACCTGTGCATTTCCTAAGATGGTTTTCTCCTTTTGGCTTTTATGATGAAGTTGTTCACCTGTTTGCCCTGCCCTGATAGGTTGTAAGCTTTTTGATGGTAGGGGTCTTGCCTTGCATTAGTCTCTTAAAAAAAAATTACTTGCTTCTGCTTTGGAATAAAGAGACAGGTAGAGAATCTATTTTTAATTTTTTTATATAAAGTGTTTGAATAGTTATCTTTAAACTATAGAGTATATATGATTTTTAAAGGAGACTGTTCCAAACAATGATCAAGGAAGAACCATCGATTCTATGCCTTTTCTTTTGTCTGGTCACTCAGGGTCATCAGCTGTGATTGCTGCTGCCCGCCGCCTCAAGGGATTTATCCATGTATTCACCACAGTCCACTTTCCCTCCCACAGATATGTGAGCCCCCTTTTCACACAGTGATAGGCCACATCTCTGGGGCCTGGTCGGAACACTGATATTCTGTGCCTTGTTGTCTGTTGACTGACGTCACCCGTTTGGAATACTTCTGTCCCCTGATCACCGCATTTCAGTTGTTGCCAGAGAAAATATCGTGACTGGGGTTTTTACTACACCTGTCTCACGACAGGGTCCTGACCTACTCGCCCATGTAGCTGAACACGAGTCAGAGATTGTTCAAGAACCAGACTGCTGGCTGCATCAGACTCGTCTTACAAACTGATGAATGACCTGTAACAAAGGTCTTCAAAACACGGCTGCGGTTTTTCTTACAATCTAATCTTTAGACTTTTTCTGACGTGCAGCATACCCTGCCCCATCTTTAAGTTAAAAAAAAGATGCATTTATTTTTTCTATTTATGGGTGTTTCACCTGCAAGTATGTATGTATGTGTATCCCTTTTATGTCTGGTGCCTGTGGAGGTCAGAAGAGGGTTTTGGATCCCCTGGAATTGGAGTTACAGATGGTTGTGAACTACCTTGTGGGGGTGCTGAGAATCGAACTTGGGTCCTCTGCAAGAATAAGAGCTCCTTACTTGTTGGGGCGTCTTCCCAGCTCCATAACCCACAGTTTTTAAATGTCACTGTGCACCAAGTGCTTTGTTCTCCCACTTCCAGAGCTTAGAAACCTCCGGAGACCAGAGAGCTGTGCAGACGCTGTGACAGAGCTGGAAAGGACCCAGGACGCAAACCGAAATCACTGATGTTTCAAAGCCCTGCATGCGTGTGTGCGTGCGTGTGTGCGTGCGTGTGTGTCTGTGTGTATCTTCTTGGAGCATGCTATTGGTTGTCATATGTATACACCATGTAATTTCCACAGTAAGATGAACACGCTCAGTGCCCATACTACCTTGCCTCTGTGAATCTGACATTCTTTGTTTTCCGTGATGCATACAACGCTAGTAAACACTTTTTTAAAAAAATAAAAATAGCCATTCTAATATATATATATGAAGTGTTTGTCCTATTGTGGTTTGATTGCTCAAAGGTCCTTAGTCTGCTCTTAAAAGTCCTTAGTTACACATTGTGCTGCTTTCCTGTGGGAATATTGACATGAGCAACAGTGAAAGGCTCCTTGGGGTGGTGGAATATAAACATCATTGGGCAATCCTAGGTAGGTACCTAGTGGATTAGAGATGAAGATCTTTTGGTAGTTTTGAAAAATTAAAAATATATTTGGGTGTGTGCGTGTGTGTGTTGCCCACGCCGCTGTACTTGTGTGGAGATCAGAGCACAGTCTATGGGAGTTCGTTCTTTCCTTCCCGTGGGGAAACCAGAATCATGCTCCAGTTGTCAGACTGTGGCAAGCCCCTTTTCACCTTTATCTGCTGAGTGGTCCCATTAGCCCGAGTTTTCTTTTTCTTAAATCAAGGTCTCATGCACCCCAAACTGGCCTCAGACTCGATAAATAGCTGCAGCTAGACTTGAACCCCTGATCTCTTCGTCTCCAACTTTTAAGTGACGGGATTATAGGCATGTGCCACCGTGTATAACTGATGCACAGGAAGACCTAACTGCCTGTGACTGGTTAGAAGTCATCTGTAATTACTACTGAGCAGAGTCCTGGGAGACTGTCCTGTGTGCTACTGTGATACTGGCCAGAGCATTCCTGTTGGGACTGACGGCCTCCACACTCCTCAGCTGACATTCCTTACATAGGAAGGCTAATTGAGGGTTGACAGGCTGTCTGCTTTCAAGCTGAGCTCTGCTCGATACTTTGTGCTGCTGTGATGAAAAACAGATTCCTCCAGAGTTTTGAGGGTCAAATGACAGAGTATATACAAAAGTGTTTGGAACATTATAAATGGCCTCCTATAGGCAGGGGAAGCATAAAATCTGATTCTTGTGGTGTTGACTTGTGTCTCATATTTCTTTGTTAGACATTTCTGTTTTTTTCTTTTGAGTGTGTTTCCGTACATTTTAAAGGATAGCATATCCTAAGTAGTACGGGGGGGGTGTAGCTTCTCTTGAAGAATTATAGATAGTAGTTGATAGTGGCTGTAAAACATTTAGCTGTGGAGTGGGTGGGGGATGATGTGTGATCAGGTGATGCTCTGGAAGTTTAGTTAAGTATTGGAAGGACCTGCTTATAAGTAGGATGCTGCAGCATAAAGGTAGGAGTCAGGGCCTTAGGTAAGTGATGGCAAACTCTAAGTGGTACCCGGGAGATGTTTGATTTTAGGGGTATCTTAATCTCCTCCCGGGAGAGGTGTTGGTATTCCTTTGAAATATCTCAACATAGATTAAAACTGAAAAGTTAAGTGCAGTTTGATGGTCTGGATGAGTTTGAAATTGTTCCTCTGTGGATTAAAAGGAAATGGATGAGAATAAGTAAAATTTAACTTCACGGAGGGCAAGCTTGCAGTGGATTGTAGTATTGTAGAGATTTACAAATCAAAACATGTCAGAGATGCAGGAGACACAGAAGCCATAAGTAGCCCTCAGATTGTCAACATGCATGTTCGATTGATTTGTGTTGCAGGGGACAGTTTTGCAGTCCAGGCTAGCCCAAGACTCACCGTCCACTTGTTTCAGGTCCCTCACTGCCCTCATTGCAGCTGGGGCTATTTCTAGCTGCTGTGTCTGATGTTCTTAACTTGAATGTGACTTGAGACAACCTTCCCACAAGGTGATTTGTCTAAACAAACAGCAGTTCCCAAAGTGGGTTCCATGAAAAATTAATTTTCAGGGAACCGCAGGGCACCGCGGAGGGAAAAGGGTTCTGTAGTTAAGTAAATGCAAAAATCTGAATTAAGCAAAGCATACTAAGGTGTGTGTGCATGTGCGTGCACACGCGCGCACATGCACATGTGGTATACACACGTGTGTGCGTGTGTTCACATGTGTATGGATGTACATGTAAATATGTATAGAGGCCTGAAGCTGATGTTGAGTGTGGAATTAGTTACGTCCTATTGCTATGATGAAACATGTCCAAGGTGACTTGAAACAGGAAGGCTTTAATTGGGCTCACAGTTCCAGAGTTAGACGCTATGGTGGTGAAGCAAAAGCGTGGTGGCAGGAACAGCAGAGCGCTCTCACATCTCAAGCAAGAGAACACGCTGGAGATCGCGGAGGCTTTTGAAGCCTTTGAGTCTGCCCTTCTGACATGTTTTTCCACCAAGACCACACCTCCCAGTTCTTCACCAACAGGTCCACCAGCTGGGTTCCAAGCTGTGAAACACAGGAACCTATGGGGGCTGTTCTCACTCCAACCACAGCTGTCTTCTTCCGTCACTCTGTTTTAGTTACTTAGGGTCTCTTGCTGAACCTAGACCTTGCCGGTTCAGAGGAGTCCAGCTAGCAAGCTTGCCCCCCAGGATCCCCTGTATCTGTCTCCCGAGTAATGGGATTGTAGGAGGCTACCATGCCTGCCAGGTTTTTCGGAACTTCAGTATTCAAGCTCGTGTGGCAAGTTTTGAGCAGTCTTCTCAGCTCCAAACCAGGTCTTTTTAAAAAATGTCACAACTTTTGAACACTCAGGTCTTATTCTCTTTCTAGATCTCTAGAGGGAAAATAGAGAATTCGTTGTTTTGTAAATGCATGGAGCAATAGACATTTTTTGCAAAGCGTATTTTATCTACAGAACACTGCTGGTTGAGTAGTTTGTTAATATTTTAAAGCAAATTCAGCACGCCTTTAATCCCAGCACTTGGGAGGGAGAGGCAGGTAGATCTCTGTGAATTCAAGGCCAGCCTGGTCTACAGAGTGAGTTCCAGGACAGCCAGAGTTGCTACACAGAGAAACCCTCTCAAAAAACAAAACCCAAAATCAGATATGTAATTTTGCTTCACAAACTTTGGTATACATTTCTAACTAAGGACTAAAAATCACTACTTCATTGTCACATAAAATTAACAATAATCTATCAATATTATCTTATTGTCCCCAGATGTCACTTATTAACATTTTTCTTTGTACCAAGAATGAATCAAGTATTTGCATTTTACACTGTGTTGATCATTTGCTCCCTCAATCTTTTTTAGTACAGGAAAATACTGTTTACTGCTCCCTTATACCTCTTGATGTGTAGCAGAGAACTTGTAGATTATCCTATATTCTGAAATCATTTTCATGTGGTGGTGTTGATGCTGTTGCTTTGTCCCTGTTTCCTGTAAACTGGAAGCTGGTTTTGAAGGTATAATCAGGGTTTGGTGAGATGGCTTACGGGTAAATATATCTGCTGTCAAGTCCAATGACCCATGCGGTGGACAGAGAACTGACTTCTGCAACTGACTGTACTCTTAAGCCACGGGAGTCGCGTGTACACATGCACACAAAATCAATACAAATCTAATAAAGCCACAGCTAAAATCAGGATAAAAGTTTTTGGGCAAAAAAGAAAAAATAGGTGATAGACTGTGTATTCTTTTCACCCCCATGATTTGGGAACATTTGGGTTTAGTAACTCATAAGCAGTAGCTTCTTAACAAAAAAATAGATGACAGCATCTGTTTGGAAGTTGATTTTACTATTATTATGTCAAGGAGGTGCAAGTTGAATTGGTCCAAGTGTGATGAAAAGGCATTCTGTAGAGTCAGCCCGGTTTCCTGGGTGTCAATAGTGTGCTGTATCTATGGCTTGTGTCTTTTGAGTAAGGTGTTTTGGGTGTTGAGCATTTTTGGTTTAATTCAAAATGACAAAGTACCTGGGTATTAATGATAAACTTCTGTTGTATGGTGGCTAATTTTCATTTGCACAGTAGTTTAGAAATAATGCATCAATATTATTATTAATTATTATTGCTTTTTGTTTAGTTTGAATTTTTTTGGAGACAGGGTTTCTCTGTGTAACAGTCCTGGCTGTCCTGGAACTCGCTTTGTAGCCCATACTGGCCTTGAACTCATGGAAATCCACCTGCCTCTGCTTTTTAAGTACTGGGATCGAAGGCATGCACCACAACTTCCCAGTTTCAATTCTGTTTTTACTACATACAGTTTTTAATAATTACACTTAAGAGCAAAAGTTTAAGGAAATCCTCATGGTAGTTAGTAAATTTATCTGCGTGTTATCTTGTAAATGCAGCTGTATAAATCAAAGTTTTCATCGTTGCTGACTTTGCTAATTTAATCTGTCATGTAAGTTTTTTCCCCCCCTCTTGTAGCCTTTTGAGTGCTTTTATGTCTGGAAAAAATTAAAGGAATGTGTGTGTTAATGAGGAATAACTTAACCACATATAAAGTAGCTCTATATGATGAATGGCAACCTTCATAAGCCTTTGCCCGCACATTCTTGTATTTAATCCCTTAGCTGGCAGGAACATTAAAATCTGCCTTTTGGGAAGGAAAGTGCCTTGGCCACAGTAGGTATTTTTTAAGTATAACACTGTACTGCAAACATACATATATACTCTCCTTTCTCTTCCTTTCTCTTTCCACTTCAAGATTAGCATCCTGAGTGCAGTGGGTGTGTGCCATTGTGCCCAGCTCCTCTTTTTTTTTTTTTTTTGCCAGTGTGGGGCATCAAACCACAGACCATACACTTACTACTACTGGGCTCTGTTTCCAACTGTAAGTTTATGACTTTGAAGTCATGTGAACCTTGATTTTGTGTGTAGCGGTAATAGGAGACTTGACCTATTTCCATATTTGTAAAATGAGGATAGTAATGCCTGTTTCTTGGAGTTTGTGCCAGGATCAAGGGTAAGACCCTATAAACTGCTTACTGCCAGACTTGGCTCATAGGTACCCAGGCATGCAGCTTCTGTCTTCTTATCATTCCGTATTTTAAATTCAACCTGATGGGTAACCTGTTGGATAAAAAAATTAAATTTTTACTTATTTTACATCTTACTTAGTGTGAGCGTGTTTGTATGTGGGGACACCTGTGTTAGGGCCAGAGTCGGGGTCAGAGGACAACTTGGTTCTCTCTCTCTACCGTGTGGGCCCCAGGGATTGAACTCGGGTCGTCAGGCTTGGCGGCACCTCTACTAACTGAGCCGTGTGTTTGGAGTGTCTAAGAACTGTTCACTTAAGGGGTTGAGGATGAAGCTCAGCAGTAGACGATTCACTATATGGGGTTCAGCCCTCAGCTCAGGGGTGGGAGAGGAAGTATTAATTTTATGTTGTGTGTGTGTGTTTGTTTTTAATAGAAGTCCACATAAGAACTTGGTTTCGTGCTCCTCTCTAAGGTGTTATCTTTACACAATTAGCTGTCCATACAGAAACTTTTGAACAGACCTGCAGGGTAGTTTTAGGTGGCGATTTATGGGAGGGAAGGGACTATTTGAAATATCTACCGCTAAGTAGCCGTCTGGTTTTTATGAAAACCCATTTACCTACTGAGGCTGTGAGAACACCAGAGGCTTCTCGGACTTTAGGTGGTGTTTTGCCCTGTGGTTCAGAACAGTAAATTGTATTTCATTTAGATGGATCATTTTTACATACCACACCCCAGTTTTGCGGATGTGTTTGTTTATGGGGCAGTTGCGAGCCAGGAGGGCAGGTTTCCCCAGAGAGCTGCCGTAGGCGGCAGTGGTGGGTGAACATGCCGCCCTGCAGACAAGATGTCCAAAAGACCATGTCTAGTGGGATTGGTTCTTCTGCAATTTGTCTCCAGATCCTTCTTTCTTTAAAAAAAAAAATTAATTTCATTTTAATGTGCACTGGTGTGAGGGTGTCGACAGGTCTGAGCCACCATGCTGGGAATTGAACTCAGGTCCTCTGGAAGAACAGCCAGTGTTGTTAACCACTGAGCCATCTCTCCAGCCCCTCCAGGTCTTTCTTATGTCACCGACACTGGATCTAGCTCATATAAGGAGAATATGCAGAAAGACAAGGGGCAGCATTGCTTTCTGCCCAGGTGCTCTCCCTTCTCTGAGAGTGAACTCAGAATGCCAGTGGCACCCAAGACCAGCTGCACTTGAGGTCTTTGCCCCTTTTTCCCATTAACAGGTTTGTTAATTTTTTCCCTTTTAAATATTTCCTTGAAGCCTGAGGGACCTCTTCACAGTCTGGAAGTCAGGCCAGGAGGAGTGAGGCAGCTGTCTCCATCACGGAAAAGAGATGCCGTTTCTATAAGGATGAAGACTGAGCTCTGAGCCAGTGGAACTTAGGAAGAGAGTTCACCTTCATAAACTTCATTTGCTTCCTTCATTTACAGCAGCTTCAGCCAGTCTCAAGTACGATGTTGATGCACTTTCAAAGGTCAGAGTCCTTATGAAGGTGTCCTCATGCCATGCCTGTCATTGGTGTGGTTTGTCCTATTTAGGGTTCCCCCTGCTATAACGGAAGATCATGACCCAAAGCAGGCTGTGTTTTGGGGGTGTTATCTGTCTTACACTTCCACATCATAGTCCATGACTGAAGGAAGTCAGGGCAGGAACCCGGAAGGCAGGAGCTAATGTAGAGGCTGTGGAGGGGTGCTGCTTACTGGCTTGCTCCTCATGGCTTACTCGGCCTATTTTCATATAGTACCCAAGACCACCAGCCCAGGAGAGGCCCTACCCACAGAGCTTACTCCCAGGGACCACTAATTAAGAAAATGCCCTGCAATCCTGTCTGCTTACAGCTAGAGGCATTTTCTCAATCCCAGTGACTATAACTTGTGTAAAGTTGACATAGCCAGTACGTGGTTCATATGTGTCATAGCTGGATAAGACTGTTGGTTGCTCCCCTCCTTTGTAAGCTTGCATGATGCCTTCTGGTACCATGAAAGCTGGTCCTCAGGGAGGGGGCATTCAGGTCAGTTCCATCTCAGGGGCCTCTGGGCGCTATGTCTGAAGTGCGTGGTATCGTCAGTGATAGGGACTTACTTTTCCACCTCCGGGGGCGGGGCAACCAATGGCAATAGCAATAAAAATAATAGCAGTAGCCTATACTATTTTGGTAGTCTCTGGGATAACCCTGACCAACAACTCAATAAAGGGCTTCTCACGCCTGATCTTGGGGTTCCCTGTTAAATGGTCGTTGGCTCTTGCAGCCCATGACTAGCTTTTGCGGGCTGTCTTGTCTTTTGAGGGCCAGACTTGTGTCTTTGTCTGAGACAGTAGCACACTCGGCCCTCGGGGAAGGTGACGAAGAGCTAGTGCAGCAGGAGAAAGGGAGGAGGTGGAAGAGGAGTGGTTGGTTCTGGACTGGCTTCGGGGAACAGAGGGAGGAGGTGAGGCCTGTGTGGGATTTTGCCAGGTGGGAGGGAGTGCTTTCTGGATGCAGGGAGCACAATGAGCAGAGGCTGGGAGGCATGAAAACAAGACATGTTCGGGGGTTTGTTCTAGAACAGACGGTGCCTGGCATTTGGATAGAGGGCCTGGGAGGAGAGAACCAGATTGCAGAGGCCTTGCATGCCAGGCCAAGAAGTGTGGACTTGCTCCCGCGTGCAAGCGATAGCTGTCAAAGGCCTTTCAGCTGGGAGGTGATGTAATCAGATATGCTTTGGAGCAAAGCCTTGGCAGCGGTGGTGTTGGAGGAAAGGAGGCTGGCGTGGAGACAGGTGGGTGGCAGGGCACTCCGTTAGGCTTTTGAAGTAGGTCAGGTGAGAGATGATATTTAAGGCTGGAGGACGAGAACGGTTGGCAGCTGAGTGCCTATCAGCTTGTGGAGTGTTCATCAAGGGGCCGGTGGTCACCTGGGCCAGTAAGGATTTAAACAGAGGTTGCTGTCCCGTGCTCCTGTCCTTTTAGAACAGGGTGTCCAAGAACACTATTCTGCAAACCGGGTTGTCAGGATGCAGCTTGTTTATTTCAGGAGCCCATGGACTGGGCAGTGTGGAGTCCGCAAACAGGAACTCAGCAGAGGAGTCAGCTGGGACATCAACAGGGAAGCAGCTCAGTGCCACAAGAGGACTGGGTAGGGCCAGGCGGAGCCTTTCTTTTGTGTGTCCATGTTTGCTCTAGATGATATGGCTGGCTTCCATTGGTTGCTGTGAGTCTGGATTTTTTTTTTGGAAAACTGTCCATTTGGGAATTTGATGAAATACCCCCTTTCTTCTGATTTCTAGGAAGGTCGGACTTGAGGGGAGCACAGTTTATGCTTCTTTCTTAGTTACTTTTCCTTACGCACCCCTACCTGGTAAGGAACCTTGAGACAGGGTCCCTCACTGAAATTGGAGCTTGTGGATTTGGCTAGTCTGTCGGCCAGTAAGCTCCCCAGAACTACCTTGGTCTCCTTATTTCCTGACTGACTGAACCATCTCCCCAACTTCTATTTCAGGAACTTTTTGTAGCCCCATATGGTGTTGGTTTTTGGTTTTAAGAAAATAATCACCTAGGAAAATGGTTTTATTTTTATGATCTTGTGTGCATTTATGTGGAATTTTGCCAAGGTTGCTCTTTCAAAAAAGTTATTTGGATTAACTAGCAAGAGATTTCTAGGAAATGAGATTCCTGTTTTTCTTGCTTACGGAAGAGAGGTTGAAGCTGAGTGTTGGTGGCACAGGCCTTGAATTCTAGAACTTGGGAGACAGAGAAGTAGGTAGATCTCTGTGAGTTGGAGGCCAGCCTGGTCTACAGAGTACGTTCCAGGCTGTCCACGGCTACATAGTGAGCCAGTATCTTAGGGGAAAAAGGAGAAAAAGCCGGAGGTTTGGAATCATGGAGAGTGAGAATGAGGAGTGTTGTATATTCCGGGTTATTCGTTTGCCCAGGAATGGCCTAGGTTGTTCCGGACTAAACAGAGGTGAGACTAAAGAATGCTTGTAGCATGACACAAGGCCCTGAGTCTGGTTCCCCCTGACAACAAAAGTCACTGATTTCAGTCTCTTCTTCCCCCAGAGTAACAAGCACTCGACTCTTTGAAATCAGAGTTTTAAAGTCAAGTCATCTCTTATTATACATCGGCTTATAACTAGGGACATCCAGTCCCTGCCCTGCTTGTCATGTGTGACTCTGCCAGACTGAGGCTTTGAAGTCAGGCGACTGTGTGCCTTGGTCCCAGTGACCTGAGCAGATTGCACAGCTTCCTGGAGCTTGCTCTCTGGGGATCTGGGGTGTGGCTGCTTCTGAAGTTTGTTTTGGGAATGGAGTGTGGTGCGGAGGCAGCGGAGGCTAGCTGGGTATCTGTCTCCCTTACTCCGAGAGCCTGCTTGTTCTGCCGGCGGTGAGTATGGGCCGACTGTGTGCTGCTATTCCTTGCTACCTTCTGTGCCTCCTCCACGGTCGGGAAGAAGTCTCTGATTTGGGTGTGGCTCTGCTTGCTTGGAGTTGATAGTAGGTCTGTATGTTTTGTTTTTGTCTTTCGTTGGAACCTGGCTGCCCACAGTGATGGTTGCTTCTTTGGTCCTCCTAGGCAGCAAGTTTTCCATTAACTCTTGCAGGTCAGACCAGTTTCTTGTACATTTTTCTCGTGCTGGGGAGGGAGATGAGCCTTCTAACTTTCTGTCTCGATGACAAGGCTTCTCAGCTCCCAGCTCCTTAGTTCCCATTCTAACTGGTAGAGGACAGGTAGAAGCTTTGTGTGGTTGCTCATTCAGTTAGAAGATACTAGTTGAAAATCTACTTGGGGCCAAGTGTTTATTCATTTTTGTTTGTTGTTGTTGTATTTCAAGACAGTTGTAGATTTTTTTTTTTAATTTTATTTTTTGGTAGCTGTGGAGCCTTGTCCTGGAGCTCACTCTATAGACCAGGCTGGCCTTGAACTCAGAGATCTGCCCATCTCTGCCTCCCAAGTGCTGGGATTAAAGACGTGCACCACCACCACTCGGCTCCAAGTGCTTATTCTTAAAACGTTTAATTTGGCCCTCCCAGGACTTTAGCATTCTCACCCACGGTGCCGGTTTTGTAGGTGACCATGAACCCTGACCTTACCCCCGCCCATTGGGGCACCGACTTTCCGTTCTTGCTCTGCCCATTTCTGCCGTGTACTCTCCAGTAGGTGTTTGCAGGGATTGCTGTGTCTGTTCCAAAGGGGTCCACATTTAAATCCTTACTGGTTCTGGTTCTGAGGTCCTTCACAGTGAGTGCTATGGGCCTACAGATGCTGTGGAGTTGGGGTGTGGGGATGTGGGGAGGAAGAGTTGGAAATGAAGGCCTTTTCACGGGGAGAACTGACTGGTGGGTTAAGCTGAGCTACTGCAGCTGCTGAAGATGGCATGCCCTTTGGGTTTTGAACTGCCCTCTCCACAGCCCTTGTCTGGATATGCTAAAAGCAGGGGTGGGGGCTGGTTACAAAATTTGTTCACAATATGCTTTCTGTTTCACTGTCTTTTCTAGATGGCTTCAGACTGACATTTGCGGGGCATATACTTAGATTTCCCATAATGTGAACTCATCCGTGTTTTCAGGACTTTACATTTCAAGCTCCCAAATACACAAGGGAACGATAAAATGTAAGGAGTGATGATTGTGGCGTTACACAGACTTGGACTCGAGTTTAGCATTGCTTAATGCCCTGGCAGACGTCTCTTAGTATTGGAGCCTCGGTCTTCATCCATAATAGGCCATCACTGTCCTGATGGGAACTATTCATCCGGGACACCTGGAATAGGTTTTGGCACATAGTAGGTACTGGGAAGTACCACAAAGCTGAAGACATGGTCTCTTGCTTGGAAGAACCTAACACCTGTGGGCGAGGCCAACACACACGCACATTGGAGGTTAAGTGCCAAGACCCAGGCCGAGTTGGGGCAGAGCACAGGGTCACTCCTCTAACCAGGGCTTGGCAGATTGTTTGAAACTTACCAAGACAAGTTTGTACTGAAGACAAGTTTGGCTGGACTAAGAGCTGAGTCTGCTTCCCCGCTGCTGTGGCACGTAGCATGACCAGAAGCAGCTTGAGGAAGGAAGGGTTTATTTCGTTTTACAGGTTACAGCCACCATGGAGGAAAGCCAGAGCAGGAGCCCAAGGCAGGAGCTTGACGCTGAAGCCCCAGAGGAAGGGTGCTTCTGGTCTATCCGCAGACCCACGTTCAGCTGCTGTTAAAAACATCTTTTAATGGTGGCGGCATCTTTTATTCATAATAGAGGACACCGTTTCACTCAGAGCCGCAGCCCCACGTTAACACACCTAGTGTGGGAGATCTCCGTGGGTGTCAGAGGACAGGGATGAGCCAAACTGGTGACGGTGCTGGCTCGAAGTGCAGGTCATAGTTGCCAGACATCACCATTTTACTTTCTTTGTCCAGGTTTATGTATACCTTTTGGTGGCCCAGGGCACTACCCCCCCCCCCCCCACCATCACAGGCTACAACTGCCCAGTTGTCTACTTCACTAATAGGCTGCCCTACTTCCAAATCAATGGCAAACTCTTATTCAGTTCTGTCTGGTGACCTATCAACTGAACTTACCTGCCTAGCAGTGGTACCCTAATGATAGCTTGACCCTTCTACGTCAATCAGCAACCAAGAAAAATACCCCGAAGACGTGCTCTCGCAGGCCAATCTGATGAAAGCAAGTCCCAAATGAAGGGTCATTCTTTCCAGGTGTGTTGAATTAAGATTAGCCCTTCCAGGTGGGTTGTCGTAAAACAGCAGCGTGAGCAATGGGCGGGACTATTCAGAGCTCTGCTCAGTTTGAGAGGGGTGGGTAGGTTGTTGGAGGAAGGCAGTCTTGAGACAGGAGCCCTGAGAGCATGGTGTGTGGTGTTAACTGGTGGGCCTCACGGACCTTGCCGAAGAACTGAAACATGGCTCTGTAGGTGATGTACTCTCTGAAGGGCTTAAGGGATGGGACTTGCTTAAATTTGTGTTCGTGTAGATTGAAGGTAGGAAGGGACAAAGATTTAGGAAGCCCAGAAGGGAAGTCTGGAAGCCAGTGAGATTCTTGATATGGTTAAGATAGTAACTTGGTCTTGGCTAGGAGTGGGGCATGGGGAGTGAAATCGGCTTGATTGATAGGTATACAGGGGGGAGGGAGCAGGAGCCGTTTAGAGTACTGTTCAAGGTTTCAGTGTAAATAATGGTGAAGGGGAGCGTGAGTTTGGGGCATTTAACACTAAGGTACCCGCGGGGGTCTAGGTGGAGTTCAGGAGACACTGGATGTTGGCCACAGGCTTTAGAAGCACAGTGGAAAAAAAGAAGACAGGACTAGCGATGAAAAACAGCTTAGGGGTTCGGATGCAGTACCACGATGAAATGTTAATAATACCTACGTGTAAACTTCTGGTTAAAACGTAAACGTAGAGTTTACTATTTAATAAGACAGCCCAAAAGTCAAGAGTCTGGGCAGGAGAAAGCCTTGCCTTTACAGGGCCCTTTGTACTATACAGCTGTATTATTTTTGTTTTTTAGACGTTTAGAGGAAATACTGTAAAAGAAATGATTAATGGTGTACATTATCAGGTGAGCCGGAAACCAAGAGCAGAACACAAAAATAACCCGCGCTGCAGTCTGTGATGCTATTATGCATAATTCTAGGTTACTTCATGCTCCGACAATAATACCATTCATGGGGGGTTTAGAGTTCCTACCTTTCACATACATTATTTCAGTCAGAACTAATCACGCCTCCATCTGTGCTCGCAGCAATTAAAATATTTTAAGAATTATAAATGTTAAATGATGCTCGGTGAAGTTTGGGAAAGGGGAGAAAAAAATACCATTATGTGTTTAAGGCAGCGGCCATGACTGCCTTCCCTTCTAGCCGCCGTGTGTCTTTAGGAACACAGTTGCGGCCAGCTTGCGTGACTTAGGGGCTTTTGTCTCACAGGGTTTCATGGATTTTTCCAGGTGTTTTCAGTGTCTGGGTTCTCACTTGCACCCCACTCCCCTCCCGCTTCTATTGTATCCCAGTTGGTTTTGGCTGTGTTGTTCTTCTCTCTCTCTAGGTGCTTGGGGCTGGCATGGCCTCTTTGCCTTCAGAATCAGGGCACAGAGAAAGATCTCAGCAGGTACTCTTGAAAGAATAGATGCTCGTTTTAGGCTTTATAGACACTGTAAGGTGGGGGTGGTGGATATTTTGGGCCGTTTCAGCCAAGAGGAGATTCGGAAAAACAGTTACCTGCAAGATGTTGGACTCAAGCATTATGCTGACCTCTAGCCCAGCAGCCTCCCATTGTCCTCGAAATCAGAGGTTTTACTGTGGTTCAGCATGATTCAGCATGGAGGATCCTTTTGAGACGCTTAAGAGCTGTCTTGTGTTCTGCTGCTGCTGAACTGGGCTCACGCTCCAGCAGCGAGGTTGACCAGCTGTGTGACCTTGAGCCTTACCATCCCAGAGTGGCATGACAGGGTGCACAGGTGTAATGTATTTGGGGCACCTGTATGCACAGGACTTTTGTAAGTTTGGATGCTAAGGACCATGGTAGTCACTTTTCTGTTGCTGTGGTCAGGTGCCACAGCTTTGACCAAAGCAACCTAAGGAAGAACTATGATATTTTTGCTTGTGATTGCAGAGAGTAAGGGTTGGTGATGGCAGAGAGGAGGCATGGTGGCAGGAGCAGGATTCTGCGAGCCTGCGTCTGTGAGCTGCTAGCTCAGAGCAGAGGGAACAACTGCAAAGGGCTTTAGACTCTCAGAGTCCCCCTCCAGTGACATACTTCCAGTAAGGCCATTCTTCCCAAGCCTCCCCAAATAGCATCTCCCAGTAGGGACCAAGTGTTCAATTACTTGAGCCTATAGCGAGTGTCCTTGTTTGAGCCAGTCCTGGAACTGGAGAGGTGGGACCTGGCATCTGAATGGTGCTCACTGAATACTAATGAAAAGAAATCGTTGATTAAAAAGAATCCCCATGTTAGTAGGGGTCCTGGGAACATGAGAGCTGTCTTCCAGTGTTGGGAGGACCAGTGGGGACAGTTCTGCAGGCAGTCTGTCAATACGTATTCATGCAAACTGTTGAAACGGAAATCCTGGTTCTGGAATGACATAATTGTACGAGTGCACACAGTTGAACCACGTAGATGGTTACCGCATGATTTAGTACCAAAAAGTCGGGGGGGAAATGTTCATTTCCAGAGCAGAGTTGGAGGAGAAACATGTCACCCATATGGTGCAATGCTCGACCGTCACGGTAACTAAAATATTTTACTAGTAGAATTCTGTATCAGATCGGTTTGTGGGACGTTTTCTTGATTGCTGGTTGATGTAGGAGCACCTAGCTCTCCCTGGGCAGAAGGGCTGAGCTCTCTAAGAAGGGTATCTGAAGATGAGCCTGAAGGCTTGTGGGTAAGCTTCGTTCCTCCACCATCCCTGCTCTAGTTCCTGCCTCGAGCTCCCTGCCCAGCTTCCATCCCTCAACAATGGACTGTGTGCTGGAAGTGGAAGTGAACCCTTTCCCCCTCAAGTTGCTTTTGGTAAGCATTTTATCACCCTGACCGAAAGCAAGCTAGAACAAGAAGGCAGCTCTGTCCAGGGGGAGAGGATGAGAACAGGGACATAACCTCACCTAGGGATGGTTGAGGGGAAGGTTTTTATTGTAGACGTGAGGGGAAGGGTCCAGACAAAACTGGGCCATGAGAGTAGGTGGAGTTTGGGACAGAACAAGAGTGGAGAAGAGAGGAAGACTTAAGACACAGGGCGAAGGGAGCAGGGAGAGGGAGGGAGGGAGGGAGGGAGGGAAGGAACCAAGAGGACAAAAAGAACCAAGAGAATGCACCACCAAAATGGCCGGTTTTTATAGGAATAAGAAGCTGGGGGAAAGGGAAGCCAAGGCCTTGGGCTGGAGAGGTGTAGGGTTGGGGCGGGAGAGAGGGCTGAGTGAGAGGAGCCCCCGCAGGTACTGTGTGAGCCTGGTGGCCAGCATGTTTGTTAAATAGGCACCACAGTTGGTCATTTGTCCTGCGTGACAGAGAGGAAGCCCAATGGCTGATAGGGCAGGTGTCTTCTGTGTACTGTTGAGGTAAAAAGCCGCAGCTCCCAGCTTGATCCATGGTGGGCGTCCCTCCCATCCGCCATTCTACTTTCTATGGTTCAGAAGTGCACCATCAACTGAAATGCCTGGTATTTACCTTGATTTGTTCAAGAGGGGCAGACAAATTTACAAACTTTTATTGTAGTGTTGTAATTGTTTTATTGTTAGTTATGGTTGTTAATCATTTACTGTGACTAATTTATAATAGGGGAGTGTGTGTGTGTGTGTGTGTGTGTGTGTGTGTGTGTGTGTGTGTGTGTTAGGGGAAACAAAATGGGTAGACTTTGGTGCTGAGGTTTTTTTGTATCTGTTGGGGCTCTTTGGAAGTATCCATTGGAGAAGGGGGGTTATTAAATGACACCATCACATTTATTTTTTTAAAAGCATGCATTACATATCTTTTTTAAATTGTATTTATTTTTTTGTGTGGGTGAGTGCATGCGTGTGAGCGCCACAGCAGGTGTGTGGAGGCCAAAGGGTGACCTGACCTGTATCAGAGCCTCTCCTTCTACCATGTGGGTCTTGGGATCAAACAGGTTGTCAGGCTGAGCAGTAGGTGACTTCACCTGTTGAGTCATCTTACTAGGTCTTGCATTGTACCAAGATATTGCCCGTTTGAGCACGCCCGCACACACACAGATGAGACAGAGAAAGAATCCGGATGACATTTGGTTGGTATGGTTGAATAGTTTTTCTTTTAAAAAAGCATTTTGTACTGTTCGTCATCATTTATAAATTCCATAATTCTATATTTTATTTTAATAAGCACAAAACATTTTTTTTCCCTCAGTCTTAAAGAAATGAACCTAGCCAGGAATAGTGGTGCACACCTTTAGTCCCAGTACCCAGGAGGCCGAGGCAGGTGGATTTCTGAATTTGAGGCTAGTCTGAGCTACAGAGTGAGACTCTGTTTCAACCAACCAACATTTTTCCTTCCCAAGTTTCACCTGAAAATTTCTTATTTAATTTTAATATTAATTTTTTTTTTCCGAGACAGGGTTTCTCTGTGGCTTTGGAGCCTGTCCTGGAACTAGCTCTGTAGCCCAGGCTGGTCTCGAACTCACAGAGATCCGCCTGCCTCTGCCTCCCGAGTGCTAGGATTAAAGGCATGCGCCACCACCGCCCGGCTTAATATTAATTTTTCAATGCCCTTTTTAGGATTGTCTTGTTGTCCTGAGTGTGGATGGGACACTCAGCTGTGACAGATGGTGTTGGGGTATCTTTGAGTGCCTCAAAGTTCAGGGAAGGGAACTTGTCATCTCTTCACCCACCTAGATTCTTGGGCTGGGCTGCACATCAAGCTAATACAGAACAAGTTAGTAGGGGACAGTCACATTATGTGCATGAGCGTAAGAGTGTCTCACAGCAAGAGAGGAGTGAGGTCATTGATGCTCATGTAGCATAGTAGGCATGGAGGCTTCTAATGGGTGGCGGGAGCTGCCTCAGGGTGGATGGAGAATACCTTCTAACACAGGTAAAGCCTCTGGTGTAAAGATAGCTGTGGGGAGCAGCTTTCTTACTAACGGACCTGTCCTGTTTTGTCCACTCCCTTTCTGAAGGACAGCTCGGGACATGTGAAGAGGTGTCTTATGGTAGTCTTCTGATGCCGTGTTTTGGGGAGGCACCTCCTGAGCCCCACAGCAGTATCCTTCTCTGTCATGTAACGAATGTGTAAAAGATGAAGTCATTTTAATGTCAGAAACCTTCCCATTGGCACAGGCAGAGCCTGTACTACACAGATCTAATTTTAGCCAGAGAGATTCTGTCTCAGAACATCAGCAATTATAAACTGGCAGAAGCTGGCCTAACCTTTTTTTTATTTTATGGTTTGTAGATCAGGAAAGTTATTTTAATTATTTCTGCAATTAGGTGAGGAGCAGAGTCTTTAGTAGGGTATGGCAGAGGTGGACGGGAAGGCAAGGGAAGGGAGTGGTGTTTGGAGTACAGACTTGGTTAACCCTCCCCGGAGAGGAAGCAAGAGCTCAGTGTCTGCTTCGAGTTGAGATTCTTTTCTTTGATTCAGAGTCTTGTATAGTTCAGTCTGGCCTGGAGCTTGCGCTCCCCCTACCCTTGTCTTTAGTGCTTTGGGAATGGAGAATATTATTTTTGGCTATTTCTTGATTTTTTTTTTTTTTGAGATAGGATACATCCATTCTTGAACTCTTCTGTGTAACTCCTGATCCTCCTGTTTCTACCTCTTGAGTGCTGGGACTACAGGTATGTACTGCCGTGCTTAGCTATGCTTCAGATTTTAACCTTGAGATCTTGGTATTGTGTATAAGTTATTTGGGGGGAAAAAGAATACTTCTGGAAGAAGGAATAGATCTGATATATTTTTTAAGCTTTATTTCTACCTGTGTATGTGCCTGCATGGTTATACATGTACTAAGAGCATTTGAGAACCTTTGGGAGTCAGAAGAGGGTGTCTTATCCCTTGGAACTAGAGTTACTGGCAGTTGTGAGCTGTCATCTGGGTGCTGGGGGGCATTGAACTCAAGGCTTTGTGCATTCTAGGTAAAGACTCTGCCATTGAGCCGTGAGTGGGTGTGTGCTGACTGGGCCTTTCCTCACTGGTTGTGGGGAGAAAGAGATGGCATGAATAACACGCACTGCCTTGTCTCACTAAGTGTAAGTGTTCGGCACATACAACTTCTTCCCAAGCCCTCACAACTCCATAGTTTCCCTGTGTTGGTAGCACAGCATGTCTGTATGAGGTCGGCCTGTATTTCTGTCCAGCCTTATGTGATCCTGGGACTAGAGGTAGCTGTCTACTGGGCTCAGTGCTGTGCACTGAAAGCGATTGAAAGTGTTAGGCTTGGCTCCCCTTAAGCCTTCAGCAGAATGGAAGGTTCCTGTGTACCGCTGCAGTTTCTGGTACAAAGCACGTTTTGTAGAAGTGGGGTGTATTTCCGGTGTAAAAATTTTAATCCCAGTATCAGCCACTTGAGCTTTATTAATTAGCTCCGCCGGAGGCAGATACCCACAGGTAATCTCTTTCCTCCCAGGGCACGGCCAGGAGGCAGGTGAAGGACCCATTGTTGATGTTCCCGCCCAGGAACCTCTTGGGTTCTCATGGAGTGGATAATGAGATGAGACATCTTCTAGGCCCAGGAGTACTTCCCTTCCCTGCCTTCATCTAAATCTTTCCTGTCCTTTAAACTTCGCGTGTCTTTGGATACTCTCCAGACAGCCCCCAGTTCTGCCCTTGCTCTCTCTAGGAAGCAATATTGGACCCCTGCCCTGTTCCTCCTGGTGACAGCGGACCTGAGGGTACGCCCCTTGGACCTTTGCTCTTTGTCCCATGCCTCTCTGTAGCTTTGCTCTGGAGACTGTTTGGAGTTCAGGGCACAGCTGCTGATTCCATTTGTCCCTCCCCCCCCTTTTTGAGGCAGGGTCTTTCTATATAGCCAGGCTAGTATGGAACTTCCTGTGTAGACCAGGCTGATCTCAAACTCACAGAGATCCACCTGCCTCTGCCTCCTGGGTGCTGGGATTAAAGGTGTGCAACACTGAGCTGGTTTTACTCTTTGTAGAGATCAATACTCCATATCTTAGAAGAATCTCCTGTATGATTTTCCACATAGCAAACAAGCTCCTTAATTTTAATTTAAAGAGAGGGAAAATAAGGAGCATAAAAATAGCTCAGTATGTGTCCTTCAATGTTTTTCTTTCCACAGACATATGCTAAGTGGTATGCCATTCTTTTTTTGTTATTTGGCTACGTATTTTTTTTTAATACACAAGTGTGGTATATTTTTATCACATACCAATATATATTCAAATGGTTCCCAACAGTTGTGTGTAATTTGCTTTTTAGTCTGTTAGGAATAGCATTTAATTTATAACTATTATTCCTGAATTTTAGGTAACATTGTGATGAAAACTGCCCTTCAAATTTTATTGGATATCTTCCAACCATTAAACTGCTTTAAATGAACCTAAAATGACTATTTCTTTATAGCTTGTTCATCTTTTTAATATCTGTGCAATCTCTGCGTTCCCGAACTGAGCTAGGTGCCGGGTGATCCGCCCAGGTCTAAGAGTCATAGCATTGAGGGTAAAGCACAACGTGTGTGCCTCCAGGAGTGTTTTGTGAGCTGTACACAAGCACTTTAGTTAGGTTAGGCACGAGAGAATGTCGGTGTGTTCAGCTCAGACCCTCGACAGTAGCTCTCTGTGAATGTGGGCTGTGTGTGTCTATGAGCAGACTATGATGGGAGAGTCTGGCTGTGACTGTGACCCTGAAGATTGGGACACCAGGCATAGGGACCTAGTTCACTTTGAAGAATGGTGTTTTGAGTATAAATCTAAAGGAAAACACATTGTACTATAGTTGGTGAAGTTACGTGGGGTATGGGTTAGCCGTTCTGGGGTTCGGTTACACATGCATGGATTATGGGATGTTTCAGTAAGCCAGGAAGCAGGCTGGGATGTTCGTTGTCTGGTGGGATGAGAGTTGGAGACCTAGGTGTGGACTTGGGTTTAGCTCAATACTGATCATTGGGCTGGTACTCACACAGGAATCATGAAGGCCTAGCAGCCATGATATATGATAGCATCAAGCACACCCTACGGGTACCGTTCTCCAGTGACCCGGACTCCTTGGATGTGTAATTATAGACCTGGAGCATGAAAATAAGGAAGTGCTCACAAAACAAAGGATGTGGGCATGTCGAAGGGAGGAAGGAGCCAACCTCAAGGAGCTCTGAGTATCCAGAGCTAACTTTAGCAACAGAATAAATAGTGTGCTTCTGCATAATAAATCCAGACCATAATATGTGTATTCACATGGCATGAAATTTATGCTAAGACAGGAAACATCTTTCTTATAGAAGAATTTTAAATAGTTTTGTAGACTTTTCTTTAGGAGCCTAAGGCTGAAGTCCGTACTCCCCGCAGCTCACTGACAGTACACTGAGGCTGAGTTGGTGACTTCTCAGGGGTAGAGTATGGGAAGGGAGAAGTGAGCTTACAGCAGCTGTCTCTTAGCCGAGCAGTCAAAGTTAACCTGGTGGTTAGCCATCCTGTGACAGTGTGGGCATACAATGGTTGTGGGACCTTAGCCTGATGTCTCCCCAAATCCACAGCCCGATATAGCCATTAAAAAAAAAAAAGTCAGACAGGCCTTGCGTCTTTGCCACCCGCTGAGGAGTTGCCATGAGCTAGGCCCACCCTCCTGAGCTGGAGAAATCATGGACAAGAAGTTAACGTTGAAATTAAGTGGTGACGACATGTACGAGGGTTGCTGCAGGCCGATGAGCCCTCTGTGCATCTCGTGATGGATGCATGTGTGGAGACGGCAGCCGGTGGGCGACAGAACAGCATTGGCGTGGTGCTCACACAAGGAAACAGCATCACGTTAGAGGCCTTGGAAAGAGTCTATAAATAGTGGCTCTTCAACAGAGGAATCCACATCCCTCCCCAAAGGGCATTGTTGACTCTGGTATAGCATTGGGTCATCTATATGATGGGCCCCAAAGCTACGCAGAGAAGCCCTGTCTTGAGAAACCAAATAAATAAATAAATAAATAAATAAATAATAAAAAGCCCCAACAACAATAACAAAACAGTTGACCAGGACTCCTCAACACCATTTAGGATGTGGAAAAAAAAAACAAAACAAAACAGGGAAATAAGGAAAACTATAAGATACCAGAGGAAGTCAGGGAGACAGAGGACAAATAGCTACAAAGTGGGACCCTGGACCAAGAACCTAGAGCAGAGGGATGTTAGTGGGATGCTGGAGTCACCCAGATGATGTTTTGTTATGAGGACATTCAAATGAGGGAAGCATGAAATGAATAGACAATGATTCCCCATTCTTTACACTCTACATCTGTGATTTTATTCTCTTGACTCGTTATATACCTGCCCATTAATCCATCTTACTTTAGAAAGTAAGGTTGCAAACATCAGTGCATATGCCTCCCCTCATACAGCCGAGCCTGTTTTTAAAGAATAAGTTCATCTTTTAAATGTTTTTATTAGCACATTAATTGTACACAGTAATGGGTTTCATTATGACAGTTCCATGTATGCGATGCAATGTATTCTATCTCATTGAACCCCCATGCTGTCCCCGCCCCAATCCGACTAATCCCCTTCACCTCCCCTAGCCTCCCAAGGTGGTTGTCTAGCAGGTACTGGGCCCTTCATAGTTGACACCTGTCTGCGGTTGCACACTGTAGAGTGTGGGGGAAGAGGAAAAGTTATAGGGGATGCAGGTGTTGTGGTTGTGTCCTAGAGTGATGAGCAGTGTGATTACTTGAGCGTGTTTGCCTGTCATGTACGTGTGCCTGTGGGTACCGGGATGCTCTGGTATCTGTGAGTGTCCGGGAGATAATAGTTATCCTGGTGTCAGAGCAGCTGGAGGCATTGTATGGGGTGAGAGTCCGGGCTGAGGCAGTAACATACCCCTGAGTTTGGGATGTGTGGAGCTAGATCATTTATCTGGGGAGAGCCTAAAACCTCCCAACATCCTTTTTCCCTTTCCAGGGGTCACCTGAGGAAAGAGTGTGCCAAGGAGAGCAGCTTTAGCTCTGGAAGGGTAGGAGGATGAGTTGCAGTTATGCAGAGAGGACCGCAGTCACTCCCAAAGCCTACAGAGCTGGGGCTGTGCCCAGCGGATGGCCTTCCAGCTGCGAACAGTAGCCCTATTCAGTTTGGATGCACAATGATTTAAAAACTAATCAGGAGCCAAAGCCCGAGGCTGGAGACAAACACAAATATCTTGTTGACCGCGCAGACATCTCGATTCTGTCAGATAGGAAGTTACTGAGGAAGGTCAGAGTGATGTAATGGCGTGTACTGAGCTTTCATCCTTAAACAGATGGGCCCCCGACGTACCATCTGCAGCTCTCTGGGCCCTTTGGAAATCATCTCCTATAAATGAAATTGTCGTAACTTACTATTGAGAAATTGGTGTGGTAACCATACCAGAAGTAGAACTAGAAAAATGAAGGAAATTTCCACTGTAGATAACTGCTTCCTTTTCCTCCCTTTGATTATAAACAGCCCCGAGATTTATTATTTTGCTCAGCTTTCTTGTAGAGCATGGGAAGATTGCTGGTGTCCACCCTGCCCCAGCCATCTAAAGTAAACTGCCCTGTGTCCTCTCAGGCTCGTGCAACTGCCTCCAACCCTACCTAAGCCAGTGTCAGCTGGGCACTCTTTATAAGCTGTTTTGCTGTTTTCAGTTTTTGTTGAGGAGGAAGTAATGCTTTTGTTTCTGGTCTTCTCCCAGGCACCCGCTCCACCCCAATCAAAGGAATATGTTTGTTCTGGGAAGGCAAGGGCAGGGGATGTTTCCTAATGAATTTAGAGAAAGACAATATACAACATCGTATGTAAAGTGGTAGACTTGTGAGTCTTAATTGAATTTTTAATGAAACGTGTCAATAAAGCATATCGGAGCAGAAAGCAGGGTCTGCAGTACTCCTTGGTTTATTTATCTGATGGTTACTGGCACACTGTTCCAGGTACAGTGTGCCCTGGTAGAGAGACACCACCAGGAGGAATAGTGACGTGTTCTCGGAGGAGTACAGATGGTTCGATGCAGGAGGAGTCAGGCCAGGCTTCTTAGAGGAGGTGGTTTTTGTATGGTCTCCCAAGGGAGTGTCTAGGTGAGAGTTGGGGCTTTGGCAGAGGGAGACACCCACAGGGAGCTGAGTGGGCCCAGAGGGAGCCCAGGCAGGCATGGGTTGTAAGTGGCTGGTGCACTTGTCTGTGTGGGGATAGGACAGAGTGTGCAGTGGGTGAGACCCAGCAAAGGGGACCCAGGAGAGGTTGGTCTGGAAGCAGAGTGGAGGGCTGGGGCAGGTGCCTGTGGCTGAGTCCTGGTGAGGAACAGAGCGCCGGGGAGGTGGGGGATAGTATATCAAGCCTGCCTGCTTGGTTGCTGGGTGGCGTGAGAGGGAATGGTCAAAGTGTGGAGCAGTTGTCCAGGGGCCGCTGAAGGGGCCTTTTTTTAGTCTTGAGGACCTTTTTGAGTCTGAGAATTCCAGGGCTCTGGCACTCTGAGCTACAGCAGGACCTCTGAGAGAGGGCGTTTTGACTTGGAATGTAGTTTGAGAAGCTGAGGCCTACTCTGAGGCCCACCTTATGCCCAGCGAAGAGATCACAGAATGAGAGTGATGGCTAAGCCAGAGGTGGATGGTTAGTGATCAACTCTGGGAGGCTGTGTGTGAAGGACAGGACACAGTCAAGGGCCACCAAAGGGCCAGGATCTTGGGAGATGGATTCTGTGCTGGCTGCAAGGACTGGAACATAAGCATGGCGTGACACTGGCCACTATGAAGTGTTCCTGGTGAAGCTTAGGTTTGGGGACTGGAGGTGGGTGTGATGAATGACAGTTGCTGTCACTGCATGTGCTGGGCACAACTCTAAGGACACCAGCACTGTGAATGACTTATCCTCGTCTATAGAGGTAGCATTGAGGTCCCAGAGAGGGGAAGAAATTGCTCCAGGTCACATGGTGAGTCAAAAAAAGGAGTTGGGGTTCTAATCCAGATTGTTCCCTGTGCTCTTTTCCCCTTAGGAGAGCTGACTGTCGGGCACAAACGTACAGGAAAAGGACGGGAAAGAGAACTGTGGCCTAAGGACCACTGGACCGTATTCCCTCCGTGAACGAGAAGTTTCCGGAAGTAGGTAGGTGTCTGCTGAGAATTGGGGTGGAGGGTGGTAGGACCATGCACGGGGGACACCAAGGGAGGAGCAGTTTTCATAAGCGGCGAGAGGGGAACCGGGCTGGAGTAGTTCCCTTTGTCCAGAGCGTGTTTGAGCCGGTGTTTCCTTAGCTGAGCAGGCAAGTTCACGTGCAGAGAACAGAGTTCTAGCGGCAGGGGGAAAGAGTTCTCTTCAGACGTTGCTGCCCGTGGTAACTAAGAACCACGTGAGTGTGCGTTCGTGCCTCTGAACTAACTGTAGCCTTGCACACAGGAAAATGTTTCTGTTCTTACCACCGTTTTAGAGCCTAAAGAGTAAGATAGCAGAGGGAGAAAACAATAGCTGCCGCCAGCTACAAAACTTTCTCCTTTGCAAAGTGGGCGCTTAGCGGATATGTGAATGAATGCTTGGGGTTTTGCTTTATGCACTGTTGTCATTTTGTCTCTATTTGGAGGGATGAGGTCAGCTCTGCTGCACAGAGTAGGGTCCCAAGTTTAAACGGATCAGACGTCTAGTTCAGGGTTGCACTTTTAGAAAGTGGGGAAGCCGGTGCTTGCTGTCCGCTCCTCCTGCCTCTACTCAGGGGCCTGGAAAGCAGAAAGAAGGTTCTGGAAACTGTGTGAGGAGTGGGAGTTGTTAATAGAAGTAAGAAGACTGCTTGATGAGAGGAGGAAGGTGGGAAGAGGCCTAGACATGAGACCACACGGATCACGGTGTGATGGGAGAGCCTGGCCTCCATTACTGGGGCTGGGTATAGCAGTGCTAGAACTGTCAGAGGGTACGGGAGGGGACTCCAGATTGTCATGAGTGTGTGTGGCCATCTGTGCTACCTACAGATACCCACTTGCTAGCAGCTTCTCCCCAGGCTGGGACCCGTAGTTGGACGGGATGGATCCGAAGGCAGTGCTGAAAAGCAGCTTAGCCCGCCCCACTTTTCTCATGCTCCTCCTGGGTGTGTCTCCTTCCTGTCCCTTTCTCTGGGGGCAGCTTGCTGGACCCACTGAGTCTCCAGTCAGGAATCTGGTACTGAATGGAGATGCTTGGATACAAGGAGGTGAAGGAAGCCAGTAGCAAATTCCACATGGGAGGTCAGATCATGGCCAACCTCATTTTGCAGACAGTTGACAAACTGAGCCCTCTGCTCACTCTTTGTTTTTGGCAGAATAGTATGAAGTGAATGTATTAGGAATTGGATGGGACCAGCCCCTTAAGGTTACATTTGTGGGACTGTAACCTAAAATGCCTAAGGCATGTCCAGTTTTCAGTGGCGGCTCATGCTGTTTGGGATCCCCGTGGTATAGGTGCAAGGATGTCTCAGGCCCTTGGATTGGGTGAGGTGTTTATGAGGGAAATTCTCCCCCGAGAGTCGCTGTTATCATTTTCCTTCACGTGTTTTTTTTGGACCCAGCAGGAGTCATTTATCCTCCTGGTTGGTGGCTTTTAAATTCTGTGCTGAGAGGTGGGCTGTCTGGGAAGCGCTTTCCTGCAAAAGGATGGTGACCGTAGCAAACGAGGTCTGTGATTATGTAATCATTTAGAATAAATAAAAGGCTGGTGCATGGCAGGTCCTGCAAGGGGAGCCTGGAAATGAGCGGCGGCGGCAGCATCGTGAGGGATTAAGTTGCACTGCAGTTGAATTCTGCAGCTGTCAGTCTCCACAGCACAGTCAGGTGTAAACAGACCTTCATCAGCATCACTGGAAAGGGCTTTGAGGATCCAGACAGAGCTCTGTGGGATGCTGTCCATCAAAAAGTCATTTACCAGCCTTGTTTCCGACTGCGATGGTTTACCCCCAGCGGCTGGCAGAATCTGTGGGGCTTTTTGCAAGGAGAGGTAGAGGGTATCTGGGCTCACCTGGATCCTGCTTTCAGCAGAAATGCTCTTCCTTTTCACCAGCTAAGGCACATTTAGAGGCCAGGGGAAACGTGCCTTTAAAATAGGACTAAAGTAACAGTTGCTCACGTAGTTCTTCAGTAAAATAATTATGACTAATTTGGGGACTAGGATTATAACTCGGTGGTAAAATACTTACCTTGCGTGGGTGAGGCTCTGGGTTTGATTCCAGCCCCTGGGGGTATGTGTGTGGGGGGGGGACTAATATTATAATAACTTAATCTTCTGTGCCTTCTTAGAATTACTGAATGAGCTTTTGCAGTAAGTTTTTTTTTTTTTTGTTTGTTTGTTTTCACCCCTGTATCTCTCGGCCAGGAACACTCCTGGCACGAAGAATGAATTTAATATAGATGAATTACATGGCACAAGGAAGTACCATTGCCTGACCTGTTCAAAGCCACAGGGTTAGTAACTGGATGCCTTGAGAATTGATAAACAAAGTACCGGTAGATAATGACTTACTTCAGAACCTCTTCACTAAACACAGTTGGGGGCTGGAGAAATGGCTCTGAGGTTCAGAGCCCCTGCTGACCTTAAAGGACCTGTCTTAGGTTCCCCACGTCTACATGTGACTTAAGACACCTGCCTGTAGTTCTAGCCACTGGGGATCTGACACTGTTTTCTGGACTCTGCAGGGTCCTGCACTCATGTGCAAATACCCTCCCCACACCACATACACACATAATCAAAAAAATAATAAAAATAAATTTAAGAAAGGAAAAGATTCTAAAATGATCAGTGTTGAGTATAGAAGAGTTCTGAGGTTTATAACGTCTAAAAGTTTGATAGAAGTTTTTTTCTGGGGTTGGAGAGACATCTCAGTGGTTAAGAACACTTGCTGGTCTTGCAGAGAGAATGTGCATTTGGGTTCCAGGACCTATGTCAGGCAGTTCATAACTGCTTGTCACAGTTCTAGAGGGGAAATGCTGTCTCCCCAGCGTCCCAGGTTTACCTGCATGCACATGCTACACACAGGAGAGCACACATACCTGTAAAATAAGTAAATCTCTAAAGTTTAGTTTTTCTCAGGTACTAAAAGTTCCAATCTTTTGGATGAATGCAGTTTTCTGTATTTTAAGTGTCAAAAGCATTAAATGAGAAACAACTTAGAACAAGTCGTATATTTTATAAGTACTACATTTAGGACTTTGACAATTTGTCCTTGATGTCACTTATTTTTAAGAGCTGTTTCACTGGTTATTTTAATATATATGCATATATATTATATGTATCTAAAATATTTGTGTATGCCTGTGGCCTGTGTGTTTCCCTGAGTGTATATATGTATATGTATATATATATATGTGTGTGTGTGTGTGTGTGTGTGTGTGTGTGTGTACCACATGCATGCAGCAACCATTGGAGGTCAGAGGGGCTTTGGATCCCCTAGACCTAGGGTTAACAGATGGTTGTTAGCCTCTGTGGGTGCTGAGAACTGAACCTGGGTCCTGTGTAAGAGCAATAACTGCTCCTCACTGCTGAGCCATTTCTCTAGCCACCCCCCATATGTCTGTGTGTGTGTGTGTGTGTGTGTGTGTGTGTGTGTGTGTGTGTAGATGTCTCTAAAAGCAGACCTGAATAAAAGTAATTTTAACTATATAGTAGGAAAGCCATGGATGAAATATGATTTTAGGAATAAGAATGTTACGTTACTATCTAAACTGTATGCATACAAAACATCTTATGACCCCCACCTGTAATACATTGGTTTGTTTGGAATTTTCTATAGAGTACTATGGTAATTTGAATAAGAAATGTCCATCATAGGTGCAGGAATTGGAACACTTGGTCCCTGGTAGATGGTCCTGTCTGGGGAGGTAGTGTAGCTTTCCTGTAGGGGATGTCACTGGGGGTGGTCCTCACTCCATTTCCCCCTCTTTTTACCTCATGTCTGGGGTTATAGATGCCATCTCTTCACTTTCTGCTCTGGTCGCCGTGCCTGCGGCTTGCTGCCGTGCCTCTCCTTATTCCTCTGAAACCGTAAGCCAGAGTAAACTTTCTTCTGTAAGTTGCTGTTGGTCATGGTGTTTTATCTGAGCAACAGAAAAGTAGCTGAGATAGTCACCAAGTAAATTTAGGGACAAAGTGTTACTGTTTGTCCTGTAGCATTTGTTTTATTTTACTTTATTGTTATTGTTGTTGTTGTTGTTGTTTTTTCTTTTCAAGACAGTGTTTCTCTGTGTAGCCCTGGCTATTGTGCAACTCACTCTATAGTCCAAGCCTCAAACTCAGAGACCCTCCCGCCTCAGCCTCCTGAGTGCTGGGATTCAAGGCGTTCCATCACTGCCCAGCTTTATTTTAGTTTTAAAGAGGCAAGATCTTGTTATTTTGTTTGCCCATGGTAACCTCCAACTCCTGGGTTCAAGTAATTTCTCCTGCATCAGCTTTCCGCATAGCTGTGTCACTTGGTATTTCCATGGTGACTGGCTAGGCTGGTAGTCTTGAAACATTCTCAACATCAGTAAAATCCTTCCTCATATCTGTAGCATTTATATAGGTATACGTTATAGCCATATGGTAATTTGCTTAGTGACAAGCGGTTTGTATTTAAGATAATATATAAGTAGAATGATAGATAGAAACAAAAGATATGAGGCAAGTCAACCCAATTAGAATTACACTGTTTCCTTTAGGTTCCCCTGGAGATCACCTCGTACCCTCTCTCTCTCTGGAGACATCTGGTTAAGAATGACAGTGGTCCAGCAGAGGAAGCACACCGTACTTCTTGAGGGAGGGTTTGCCAGTTTCTGGAGTGGTGTGGATGAGAAGTTGACAGAGAGCTACACTGTCAAGCAGATTGAGAGTAGGCTGGGTGGAGAGTAAAACCAGAAAGCTGGGGGTACAACTCCTTCACCATCTGTCTAAGAACGTTGCTGAGGTATCGTGAACCAAACTCCCGAGGATTAATGCAATCCCGTTAGAATTGTCAGATCCCTTTCTGAGAGCGGGTAACGCTGGAGACTGGACGGCAGAGTGTAGTTCATACACAAGGCATGCAGAAGTTATGGGAGGTCTGTCAAGTCTTTGAAAAGAGGAGGTTTGAAGGGAGTGGGAAGGAAACCAAGCCAACCATCGGGAAGTGGAGATAAGATGGAAGTACTGGACTCCGGCCTGGTGAGTTTGGAGTGGACAGAGCTGTGATCTGGGGAGGCAGGCTGCAGCGGTGCTTTCTTAATTCTTGTGGAATATTTGCTGGTCAGCTAGTCCTCGTATTCCCAAGCAAACATTTTTGAGATTGTGTTCCTTAGTCCCTTTTCTACCACTGTGATAAAATACAATGACCAAGACAACTTATAGAAGGAAGGGCTTATTTGGGCTTCCAGTTCCAGACATTTAGAGTCCACCAGGACAAAGCAAACACATGGTGGTGGACTAGGAAGCTGAGGACTCACATCTTGAACTGCAATCAGGAAGCAGAAAGAACACACTGAGAATGGAGCTTAATGCCAGGACTGTTACCCAGTGAAACCCTGTCTCAAAACAGACAGACAAAAACCCAGAAACCAGACCAAACTAAACAAACAAAAACCAAAACCCTCAAAGCCTGCACCCCCAGGAATGCATTTTTTGGCCAGAAAGGCCACACCTCCTAAGTTTATCCAAACAGTGCCACCACCTGGGGACCAAGCATTCAAACACTTGAGCTTATGGGGACATTTTTATTCAAACCACCATACCTAAAACATTGCCAGTTTCTGGAGTTCAAAAGATGGTGTAACTAGAGACACAGAGGGGAAAGTGTCCTCTGTGACTTGGGGAAAATGCTACAGCAGAACTTCAAGGAAGTCAGCCCTGAAGCCCCAGAACCCACCTCAGACCACCATGTGTGTGGTCAGCGTGTGGCCTGATTCATGTCTGCTGATTACCTGTAGTGTGCTATGTTAGGGACTGGGCGTAAGTTGCAATAAGGTTGGTGATTTCAGGCAGATTGGGAATCCCGAGTGTTCTTAAAGGGATAAAAGCAGGCAGGGATGATAAATGACAGATTGCCTGAAGCTCTACCTTCATTTGAAAGTATTTAGAACAGAGAAATCAGATCTGAAAAAGAGGTGGAATCTGACAGCGTTTCGGTAGCCGTGGGGTGTATAAACTATCTGCAAATAAAATAGTTAAGCAGTATTTCACAGCAATTGAGAAAAGAGTATCTTCAGGAAATGGGGGGGGGTGTACAAATAACCAGAGGTATTTGTAAATAGACACCTTCCATCCCTTCGGAAACTTCCTGGAGAAATCTTAAATGATGCCTACAGCATCCAGAGGCTCTTCCTGTTCCTATCCTTAATTCTGAATAAGAAAGCTAGCCAGCTCTAATTAAGTATTTGGTGTGTTGGTGGCTTAGATGGGTGAGACCATGTAGTTGAGAAATCGTAGAGGTGACAGAGGTAGAAACTGATAAAACTAGGGTTTGGGATTGCTGGGTGTCCTTGAGTAGGCCTGATTGAAAGGTTGAGTCGGGGACAGTTTATGTTGATTTCCCAGTGGGGCAGTGCCAGCTTGCAGCCTCCTCCTTTGAAGGGGGAGGCCCTGAGAGCCCAGCAGGGGCCGTGCCGTGCCATTGTCTGCACAAGAAAGAAGAACTTCAATTTACAGATTATAATCTGCCAAATCCTATTTCAAGGAAGGGAACGGCATTAAGATTTGTGTGCTTGTAGTAATGAAGGGCTTCAGAAAAGATCTGTGAGCGATGTCTGGCAGGTCGCCTGTTCATACTAGATCTCGGTTCTTTCACCCCCAATGGAAGAAAGGCTTACTGGGTTAATCTCCCAACCCCCTGCTGGTTCTGAATGGCTGTGTGTTCCAGCTGGTTTATGTGTGGCAGTTCTGCAGATCTGTGTGCCCCTGGCTCTCTGTGATACCAGTGAGGTAGGGATAACCCTGTTCCCATTTTACAAGTACAGACAAGTTCACTAGTAAGTGGCTGAGTGGGACATATCGAGACGTCTTTGTAAGGTCATAATGAGGGTACCAGTGATTCCTTGTCAGTATTGATTTAAAAGTCAGTGTTTTAGGGACTAAATTATTCTGTTTAGTTTTTTTCCTGTTTTCTCACAGATAGCTTAGAAGTAAAATAAATGTAAAGCCATTTATTTTTATTTATGCTTGCGGTGTTGGTGGTGAAACCTGAGTCCTTCTCATGCTGGGCAAGCATCCTATAGCTGAGATACATTCCCAGACTAAAGTCAAATTTCTGAAGATTTCAAGATCTTGAATTCTATCTTATACTCGTTTTGGTGTGTGTGTTTGTGTGTGAGTGAGTGAATGATATAGGACCAATAAATGCCTCTCTAGTTTTCCCTCTTGAAATTCAGAACCAGTTCTGAGATAAAGGATGGGGGAGGGGGAAGCATACGGAATTCACATTGTACTTTCAAATTTTTTAAATGGGTAGAAATATGATGATGAAGACTGTGCCTTTTAGTTTAATTATTATTATTTTAATTGTGTTGCATTGGTTGGTTCTCTTACAATAACAAAATACTCAAGACTGGACAGCTAAGTTCATTTGGCTCATGATTCAGTCAGGAGCGTGGCTTTAAGCATCTGCCTGGCATCAGGCCAGGGGCCCTTTGCAGCAATAGAACACAGTGACAGCTGGGGCTGGGGTGTGGCACGTGGTTGAGAGCCCTTCCTGCTCTTTCAGAGAACCTGGGTTTGGTTCCCAGCACCCACAGTAGGCAGCTCATAACAACTCACTTCCAGGAGTTCTAATGCTCTCTTCTGGCCTCTGCAGGCCGTGCACACATGTGGTGCACATAAAAGCAAGCAGGCTCATGTACGTACATACATACATGTAAATCAGAATAAAATTTTAAAACATCTTTTTTAAAAAAAAAGTAGCAAAGAGTATCTCATGCAGGACTGCCAGTTTGGGTCTCTCTTCTTTTTATAAAGATCTCTCAAATGCGGTCATAAAATCTCTACCATGGTAACCTCACCTAATCCTAATTTGGTTTCCAGAAGCTCCTCCTCCAAATGGCATTTATTAGCATAAGGATTTTGGGATTGGGTTTCCAATGCAACATTTGGAGGACACGCGTAAGGTCTGTGTATACCAGCAGTGGGCTTCCCCAGTCAGGTGAATTCCACTATAGACAAATTTGCCTGGCTGCTCACTGGCCATGTTGGACCATCAGTATACCTCCCTGTGGAGGCCCTTCTCCCATAACCACAAGCTGTACCAGGACATCCAGTGTGTGCTTTAGGAGAGAGCTTGGCAGCCAGGGAGGGACAGGCTTCCTCCCACCTCTCACTGCTTGTTCCCACGCTTCATGAATTAGTAAATTACTGCGGCTTCTCGAAGTGGGGGCCCCAGAAAGAGACCCAGATGGTGAGCTAGTGGGGCGCTCTCTCTATGAAAGAAACAGGAACCAGACTCACTCAGTTCCCAGTAACAAATCCTCTTCTGTTTCCCAAAGCCAACAGCATTCTGGTTAACTGTTATCTTATACCAGAGACACAAGCTTTGGTAAAAGCGAAGAGGGATTAAAACAACATAAAACCTTCACCTAATAGCTACTGTCAAGGCTGATGCTGCTTTGGTTTCTATTTAGTATAAGTCAAAGTAGATATTCTGATGTATCTTAGTATTTTTGGTAAGTCCCGGCACTGAGGATGCAGCTGTTAGTGTCATGCTTGTCTAGCATGTGTGAGGCCCTAGATTTGATCTCAAACAAGGGGAGAAAGTCATCGTATGTGGTTGTGCTGCTAACAGTGTCTCTCTGTACCTTCATGCAGACACATGCTTTGAGGACTTTAACTTACCTTGGTATTTCCCGATGCCATGGTTGTTGATGTCTCCACCATGTCGGACCCAGTTTTCAAGCACCTCCGTCCTTCTTTTTTTTTTTTTTTACCCCTAGTTTGACTGGAAAATATACAGACTGAAATATATTATGGACAACTGGTTTGTCAATTTTTGAAGCAACATTTTTACTCGACAGCAAGTAAAGCAAGTTTGCCCGACTAAATTATTCATAAGGATTACAAAACTTGTCATTTAGAATGGATGTTGGGATATTCAGGTCATTTAGGAGACTGTGGTTAAAAATAAAATGACCCAAATATATAGCTCTAGTTTTTTTTTTTTTGAAGGCAAGTTTAAACTTTTAATTTTTATTTGACATTGGTCCTAATTCTGTTTCTTGAGGAATGTCAGTGGCTATTTTACTCTGACAGTGTTTAAATAAAAAACCAATTCTTCTATTATTAATAGAATAACAATAATAACAATAACCTCTGTAGCCAGGTTGCATGCATGCTGTAGCCACAGTCCATGCATGAGGGTTATGTGAGTGAGTAACAGAAGGTCATGAGCAAAGAAAAACTGGAAATGATGTGTTATTTGTTCTGATCTTTAAAGGAAGACGCAGTTGAAACATGAACTTGTTCCAGTCTGCTTTGGGGTGGTAACTGGAGCATAAAAATGATGAAAATCAATTATGTATTTAGGGAGAGGAAACAGGCTGACATATTGAAGGCATACTATGTTGTTTGGTGAACACAAAGGCATTACATCATTCTCGTGCAGTAAAATGGGTCTCCTGAGAGGGAGAGACAGGATGACCCATCCCAATGGGTCTGGACTCCACAAACTTGCCGTTGATCTGGGAAAATCCTGTCCTAAAAGTGAGCTTAGTTGTTGTTGTTGACTGATAAGCACAGTATTTCGTACTTTTGTTTTAACCCAGAATTTGTCATGGTTTGTAGCAGTGTGTTGAATTGCCAAGCCCTGTTTGTTGCCCATGCTGCTGAGGTGGTAAGATCTTTGCAGCAAAGAAAGGGCAGAGAGTTTGAGATTCCTCCTGTGGCTCCACCATGACTGAAACTGTGCTTACAACCACGCTGAGTGTGTTGATGGATCTGGGATCCCTTGTGGACACTCTCTTAACCTTCCTGTGATAGGGAGGCACTGAGGACTGGGCTGCCTGGACTCTGTATTAATGAGGTCAGATACTCTTGCCAGCTGCAGCTAAAACCCAGAGCCTGCAAGCCTGCAGCTACAGCTAAGTGCACAAACTGTGTGTCCTCACAATAGAAAGTTACTGTCTTAGTTGTGAGAGGCTGAGCTCCAAGATCAAGGTGTGGGCAGGGCTGTTTCTCCCTGAGGACTGCAGGAAAGGAAGGATCCAGCCTTTAATCCCAGAGGCAGGAGGATTTCTGTGAGTTTGAGGCCAGCCTGGTCTACAGAGCTAGTTCCAGGACAGCAAGGCGGGTTATACAGAGAAACCCTGTCTTGAAAACCAAACAACCAAAGAGAAGGGATCCATTCCAAGCCTCTGGTTTCTAAGTGTCCACATTGCTTCCTTGCTGTCTGTACTTGTGTCCTAATTCCGACTCTTATGAAGATACCGGTCACGTGGGATTAGAGCCCACTCTAATGTCCTCCTTGATCACCTCTATATCAGTTCTGTATCAGTTCTCTGTAATAAGTTCCTGTGTCTTAGAACTCGGCTTTCATGGTAGGAAGGACCTTTGGCCGTAGTGGGAGGGCTCGGGCTCTCGCCTTCGATCTGTTCTGTGCTTCTCCCTATTGTTTAGTAAACATTTGATAATATTTGCAGCTTGGGCAAGAAGGCCTTTCTTTATTTTCTTCCATGCTGACTTGTAGACAGATGTCAAGTCTTAGGTGGCACTAATTTTGCTTGAGGCTGTATTTCAATCAGTTTTAACCATTTGCCTTTTTCCCTTTTTTTTTTTTTTTGTGGTAGAGTATAAAAAATGTTTTTTTGTTTGATGCACACATTGGTTCTAGAGGATGATTTGGGCACTTTGTCTGTGATCATTATCCTTCTATTTTGTTTGCGACTTTTAAATCTTATTTATTCGTGTTCTCTCATTCACAGGGGAAAGCGATTACTGTTTCGGGATTATTTTTCTATAGCATATAAGCATATATAGCCCCCCCGGGATTTCGGTGCCTTCAAACAAGCAGCCATGGAATGGGGGTGCCAGGGACCCTCTCCAAGATGGAGCGGCATTCACTGTGTATATTTAGGAGGATGATGTGCCTAGTATTTAAAAGATTGTTTATATCCCAAAGACACTAATTTATTTAAGAAATTCCTGTGGGCAGAGAAACTTTTCCTTGGAGTCAGCCTGATTCAAGTTTATAAAATCATGGGCAATGATTCTCTTTGTCAATGTTAAGAAATAAATGTTTCACACCAGGCATGGTGGGACCCCCCTTTAATGCCAGCACTCAGGAGGCAGAAGCAGGTAGATCTCTTGAGTTCGAGGTCAGCTTAGTCTACAGACTACAGGACAGCCAGAGAAATGGTAGCTTGAAAAACTAAAAAACAAAAAAACAAAACCAAATGAATGTTTTGAGCTATGTATGGTGGCAAATCACATCAGCATTGGGAGGCAGAGGCATGTAGTCCCTGTCAGTTTAAGACCAGCCTACTCTACCTAGCCAGTTTCAGGCCAGCCAAGACTATATAGTGAGATCCTGTCACCCCTCCCCCCCCCCCAAAGAAAAGATATATACCATGTATACAGGATCTAACTGGTTTATGTGTACTAGTAAACTCTAGTTTTCAAAGTAATTTTAAGTTTGCCCTTTTTTTTTTTTAATAGACACCTTAGAAAATGGTGGCATGCAAAGACCATGGCAATCTGAGCATGGTAGTGTACCCCTGTGTGCTGGCTGGTGTTGTGTGTCAATGTGACACAAGCTAGATTGATCAGAGAGGAAGGAGCCTCAGTTGAGGAAATGCCTTGATGAGATCCACCTGTGCATTTTCTCAATTAGTGAACAGTGGGGGAGGGTCCAGCCCGTGGTGGGTGGTGCCATCCTTGGGCTGTTGGTCCTGGGTTCTATACAGTGGGCTGAGCAAGCCAGTAAGCAGAACCCTTCCATGGCTTCTTCATCAACTAGGATTTTGCCCTGCTTGAGTTCCTGTCCTGACTAAGTTGATGCCAAACCAACCCTTTCCTCCCCAGCTTGGTCCTGGTGTTTTGTCGCAGCAATGGAAACCCTAACTAAGACCTTTTGTAACCCCAGAATACCCATTTAGGTGATTTGGGACTCTCCTTGTATTTGCTTATAGCTGCCTTTTAGTGTATATGTGCCTTTGGAATATTATTCTAGAACAGGCCTGGACCAAAACCATGTGTCTGGTTTACTCTTGTGGTACCTGGCTGGAGGCCATTTTGTGTGTTGAGAAGACGTAGAATGGGGAATCCCCGACACCTGATGGGGAAGGAGCAGGCAGCCCCGCTGCTGAGGCAGAAGCTAAAAGCTGGTCTTGCCTCATCCTGTGTTTGCTGCAGACATTTCCCCATGACAACCCCAGATCCAAAGGAAAGGCTTTTGTTGTGAAACAGCTGCTAAAGTACTTAATCCCCCCGAACATATTATGGGATATGTGGTGTGTGGTTTTTGAGAACATAAATTTATAGTGCAGTCAAGTATCTTAGGAATCGGAAATACCTTAATTTCAGCGAATTGCTGCAGATCAAATTATGTAGGCTGGGATAATTATTTTCTTTTAAATTATGCGATATGGTGGCACTCGTCTTTAATCCTAGCACTCAAGAGGCAGAGGCAGGAAAATCTCTGAGTCGAAAGCCAACCTAGTCTACATAGTAAGACTCCCAGGCCAGCCAAGGCTACATAGTAAGACCCACCTCAAAAAAGAAAAGAAAAAGAAAAGAAAAAGAAAAACAACAAAAAGCAAACCAAGCTGGGGTGGTAGCGTACTTCTTTAATCCCAGCACTCTGGAGGCAGGGGCAGGCAGATCCCTATGAGTTCGAGATCAGCCTGGTCTACAGAGTGAGTTCCATGACAGCCAGGGCTACATGGAGAAATCCTGTCTCGAAAAACAAACAATTATGATAAAATATGTAAGAAATAAGGTTCGTTTTCATCATTTCTAAGTTTGTTATTTGGTACCATTAACTGAATTTGTGTTTTTATAAACACCATCATCCATCTCTAGAATTTTCTCATAAGCTCAAAGACAACCTCTGTATCCTTTAAACATTAACTCCTCATTGCTCAGCACCCCCCCCCCCCCACCGCATCTGTAACTCCATCTGCTTTCCGGCTGTGTGGATTTGCTGAGTCTAGGTACCTTTATAGAGTGGAGTCATGCGTTTGTCCCTTTGTGTCTGGAGCCTCTAGTTATCTTTAAGTTATATCTGTACAACTTTCACCAAAGGCCATTTCTTTTTAAATCATAAACTAATTTGGCAGCTCACTGTGGAATATTAAAGTTCTGAGACAGAAATTTGAAACCGTCATGCCTCCAGGGGCCAGAAGGTAGTAGCATCTAATATTGATGGAGGAGTTACTGTGTGTCAGACTTTGCTTCAAGCGCTTTGCAGGTAATAACCATTTACCCTCACCCCAGTCCAGTGAGACAGATATAGTCATGAACATCCCAGTTTTGCATGCAGGAAACTGAAGTTGGAAGGATGAACCATGTCCTTAAGATAATGACCTGGCTTGTATGTGAAAGGTGCGGCTTCTAGCTCCAAAGTCTTTGGTGCTAGAAGTTCGCTGTGCTTGGGTGCAGCAGACTAGGCCATGGGAAGCTAGGGAAGCCGGCCTTGATTGCTTCTGATCCCATGTCCCGGTACAGAGGCGAATGGAGCCGTGCAAATAAATACCCTCGATGTTGCTAAGAGGAGGTGCAGGGGTGGTACTGCTGGCCCTTGCACATTTTCACCAGAAGCTAGAAACTCTTTCCCACTCTGGCCTCCTAATTGCTAAGCACAGACAGTCTAATTCAACCCAAGACAAAACAAAGCGTGCCGCCAGACAGCGTATCTGGGACCCACTAGTTTGAGGCTTTTGCTCTGGAAGTTTCAGATAACCTTCTCCTTATCCAGCACCCAGGACAGTTGGCACGCCCCGCTGTCATTCCCTGGAGGGAGAGGCCTGCTACTCTTCCCAGCAGCCCACTGCTCTTTGCTCCCTCAGCTGCAACTTTGATGCAGCGATTTTCAGTAAGTGTGTTGAAGGATGATTCTCCAGAGCAGTCTTGATTTCTTCCCAAGTGCTGCCAAGAGTTCACTGGAAGTCTAATTTAAAACCAAACAAAGCTAGTCCGTTTTGAGAGACCCATATCCTTTCATGTCGGGCTTCATAATTTATTGTTTCACTTTGGGCTTCTTTGATTTAACAGCGCTGATTAAAATAGGGCTTTAAAGTGTTTCCACCCCCGCTTAGAAAAAAGCCTCACCAAAGAAGCTGAAATGTATACAGTGTGCAACACATCCAAGCCTTCCTGTCCTTGTTTCAATGCCAGCTGCTAGCTTTCGTGACATGCTTACTGCATGCCAGCCTCTGTGGTAAGGGTTTTGCATGCCTTCTTTCTTCCATTGTGGAGTATATCAGTTAATAGTGTGTGAATTTATGTTGGATTCTGGAAGGGGAAGGATTTGAGCACATATGATTCAATGTATTGATTTTGCATAGGAAACTGTTCAGGCCCAATTGATTTAAGCGACCAGTCGAAGGCCATCGAGGTTGTCTAGCGGTCAGAACCCCTTGAATACATACATTGTGTATATAGCCAGGTAGATTCTGTTCAGGTACAGCAATATGTTATCACTCAACAACTCCTGAGCCACCGGTCATGTTGAGATATTTTAAATGGGTATTATCTAATCCATTCATGTTACTATACAAAATAATGAAGTCTGGGTAATTGTTAAGAATAATTTTTTTGTTTTGTTTTTTGTTTTTCGAGATAGGATTTCTCTGTAGCTTTGTAGCTTGTCTTGGAACTAGCTCTTATAGACCAGGCTGGTCTCGAACTCACAGAGATCTGCCTGCCTCTGCCTCCTGAGTGCTGGGATTAAAGGCGTGCACCACCACCATACGGCCTTCAGAATAAATTTTAAGAATTTATAGCTTATAGTTCTGAGGCTTAGTTAACCCACGCCCCAGTGCCTGCAGTGTGGTAAGCTTGTTGCTGCATTTTCAGATGTTAGAACATGGAAAGGCCAGGGGTCTTGGGGTACCCTCTTCAGCTCTTTAAAAAGGCCCTAAGTCGGAGCCCTCATGGCTTGATCATTTCTTGTCTTTTACTGTAGTAGCCTCTCTTCTCTTCAGGGCTCCCAGCTTTTCAAGGGAAACTTATTCCTGTGTAACCTCCCGGTACATTCCGAGGCTCTCAGTGGACGTCTGAAGCACTGGAGAATGCTGAGCCCTGTATACTGTGCTTTCTCCTGTGTATGCGTACCGATAATAACATAGTAAGCACAGAAGAGATTAACAGTGACTAATAAGATAGACAAGTAAATGCTATCCTAGTAGTGTGACAGTTGTTCTGATTATGCAGGCAGCTACCAGAAGGCTGTCAGGTAAACCGCGTGTGTAGCCTGGATGTGCTGGATGGAGATTATTTACATTCTGGAAGGGCGGTAGATGGTTTTACCACACCACTCAGTACCGCATTGCAGCCACGTCGCTCAGTGGGTAGAATGCTCACCTTGTCTGCACAACACCCTAGGTTCAATCTCCAACCCTGTTTTAACTGGCCATGGTTCCTACCTGTAATCCTAGGCCAAGGCAGGAAGTTCAAGGTCATCCTTGTTTACATAATGAATTTGAGGCCAGCCTGGGCAATAAGAGACCCTGACTCAAAATAATTTTTTTTTTTTAAAATATAAAAGCCTATGAAGTAGGATTTTCTATTTAATCCTTTTGGATCATGGTTGACAAAGGATAAATGAAATTGTGGACTAGCGGGGATATGCTGGTACTGTTGTATGGTGTATTCCTCCTGTACCGCCATTTGAATCTAAGATGTTTAAACCACTGTACTCTCCCCGTGCTCGACAGAGCTGCTGCTCCGCCTTTCGGCTAAGATCAAGTGGAGCGCTGATGTTGGTTTTAGTTTCACATGGTTCCCTGCAAGGTGCTTGGGATTTGGGGTTTGGGGTCATTAAGAAGAGCGGTCCAAGCCCTTTCCTTGTTAACACAGGCCCCCAACGATCTTATCGTCTTGCAGGAAATATTTAAAATGAGAACATAAAGATATAATGTCTAACTGAAAACAAGCAGCTTTCACAGGAATGGAGTAGTAATTACCACATCTTTCTCAAACTGCGCTTTTGGCCCATCTTTCGGTAGACGTGAGTGGGGTTCAGAGCTCGGCTGAGGAGGGGTGGAGGCAAGGCTTGTACCCTTTCCGTTCAACAGAGAATTATCCACGCTTTTCTTTTTTTAAGATGTCATCTTCCAAGCCGGGCGGTGGTGGCGCACGCCTGTAATCCCAGCACTCGGGAGGCAGAGGCAGGTGGATCTCTGTGAGTTTGAGACGAGCCTGGTCTACAAAGGAAGTTCCAGGACAGGCTCCAAAGCCACAGAGAAACCCTGTCTTGAAAAAACTAAAAAACAAAACAAAACAAAACAAAACTAAAAAGACGTCATCTTCCTACAGCTGATTGTGGTAGCCCCTGCCTTTAATCTCAGCTCTTAGGAGCTAGAAACAGGAGAATCAGGGATGTAAGGCTGGCTGCAGCTACATAGTGAGTTCACAGGCAACCTGGATGATGAGCTCCTGTCTCAGAAAACAAAGAGTAGGTGGTGTGAGGACGGGAAGGGTAGCTTCGTGGGTAAAAGTGCTCACTGCCAAACCCTGCGACCTAAGTTGAATCCCTGGGTCCCACATGGCAGCAGGAGAGAACCGATGATCCCTGTATGTTGTCCTCTGGCTTTCGTACACGGTGTAACATGGACACACACACACACACATACACACACATATACACACACTTTTCTCTCTCTCAATAAACAGAAGTTTAAAGTGGTTATTTTCTTGATGACAGGAGCAACCTACCTTTTGTAGATATCTTTAAAATCATAGAAACGTAGCTTAATTCACCAATTGAACGCAGGCATTTAAAACAAGATCATTTTAAATGAAAAGTTATTATTACTGCGTGTGTGCATGTGCACAATGCATGTGTGGCTGTGCCTACCATAGTATGCATGGCGATCTCACGACCACTTAGTAGCAATCGGTTCTTCCATTTTTTTTAATGTGGGTTTTCCAGGCTTGCATGGCAAGCACTCTACCCACTGAGCCTTCCCAATGGCCTAAGATAGTACATCCTATTTAATTTAATTTTGACAGAGTACAACCAAATTTAACGTGGAAGGAATGGCTGAACTTGAAAGGTTTTTTTTTGGTCTTTCACAGATTGCTATGAAGGTTGAGAAAATTTCAAATGCTCGTCAGTTTTTTTTATGGATCATAACCTGATAAACCTAGGAAGTAGTGAAATATTCTAATTGTATTCATTAGTACACTCGACCCACCAAGCATCTTAGCTTAGTCTTGACTGCCTTTGCAGTGTTGTTTTTGAGACAGCATCTTCACTAGCCTGCTGTACCCTCCCAGGAACTGGATAGAGACAGCATCTTCACTAGCCTGCTGTACCCTCCCAGGAGCTGGATATCCTGGGATTACTGCCCCGTTATGCTGGCTCCCTCTGCTCCTAACACACTCAGAATACCGTGGATTGGTGGGCTGCATCATCTAACACAAGCCTGTTCTGTAATGAAGTATTGAGTGTCTTTTGAATACACGCAGGTGAGTGTTCAGTAGACACAATGGGATGCAAAAATCTGAAACACAATACCCCGAGACACTGGCACCAGGGTGTGCTCTAGAATGCTTGCTGATCTCAGGAGCATGTGACTGGGAGCTGTGGATCTACACAGCCCAGCATGGAGAGACCACAGACTGTGAGCCTGGGAAAAAGTCCAGATTTACTTCCAAGTATGGCTTCTGCTGAACTTGTAGCAAGTTCACAGCATTGTAAAGTGGGAAAATTCCCTAGTCGGATCATCAGAAGCCGGTGACCATGTATATGAGAAAAATTGAAGCACCCTCTCAGGATGCTTTTTGTACAGCCTGAATGGCCTTACCCGCTGGCAGGACAACACTTGTGGTTTGTCATAACTCCAGCTAGCTAGGCCTTGTTTGTGTTTCCAACATTTATCAGGTGACATACTATGTACCACATCCTGGGCATGTGATACCAGAACAAACGACGCTCCCTTCCTTGTCACAGCCTAGGAGGATAGTTGACTTTACACGCAAATTCAAGATAATGTCACAGACGATCCAGAGTCAGAGGAGTGGGATTTAAGGAGGACACGTGAGGAGTTTGAAGCCAGCCCCACCTTTGTAGCAATCAATCTTTGCAGGGTAGCATTGGCTGTTAGGGAGTGAACAGGAGCTGTCAGGAATGAGTATATTCCAGGTACACTACCAGGATCTGTGAAGTTTAGTGAAGTGGCTAGCATTTGGGTAGCAAACTTAGGTCAAATGGGATGACCACCCAGAGGCTTAAAAGGTCGTCGTAGGCATCATCACGAGCCTGGAAGTCGGGAAGCATGTAAGTAAGTCATATAAACAGTCCCTGGGCAGCTTTAGGCATCAGTGTTTTGCCGAGCTTATATGCGGTGTGTGTGTTAATGTTTTGAGTGATTTATTTTTTCTCTGTCAAACATGAGCAGCGTGAGGTTTGAGCTATAGTCACTTTCTTTGTAGCCATGTTTGGTTTATAACCAATTGCCGTATATCACGGTGGACCTGCAAGACTATAATGGTACTAAAAAAACGTCCTTTTGCTTAGCGATGCATCGTAGCTAATAAGTTGAACAACACAACTCATGCCTGTGGTGATGTTAGTGTGGGAATGTAAAAGTTCACGGGGGCCCTGTGCATGTACCACATGCCATTTTATAGGAGAACCTGGATGCGAAAATGTCTCTTAGTGATCCTGATTTCATTCCTTTTGGGACAGTCAGACCTGAAATCCTGAGCCCATTTCTATTTTTTTTTTAAATCATAGCAAAACAAACAACAAAACAAAACCCCAAACAGAAACAAACTCACCATAAAACTAAAACAAAAACTTATAGCAGAGCTCTTATCTCTTGGGCTTGAAGCGGACTGTGTTGTGAGCCTCACACGGGGTAGCAGATCTCTACTAAAGATCTAAAAGCGAGCGAGCTTTTACGCCCACAGGAAGGCTCTTCGTCCCCTCCCCAGAGCTTCTAGGAGGTTTCCGACCCCATTTGCTTCCTTTCACGGGCTTTATGTTGCACTTGCCCCTTCTCTAACTAGCTTATTGCATTTAGCACGGTGTACTCAGGATTTATTCATGATGTACATGCTTTGCTATATCAGGGTCTCATTTATCCCAGGCTGGCCTCGAACTTCTGCTTTTACCTCTTAGTGTGGGGATGTGTTACTGGAGATGGAGCCATTATTCCAACTGAGCTACAATCCCCAGCCCAGAATTTTCTTGCTTTGAAAGGAGGAACAGAACTATGCTGTATAGACATGCTACATTTTTTTTGATCCGTTCTTTGTCTGTGTGGCTTCTTAGCTTGCTTCTGTTTATTGTGAATGCTGCTGCAGTGAGCATGGGCATACAGACATTTCTTTGACATCCTGATTTCAGTTCTTCTGAACTGATACTCAGGAAGAGGATTGCTGAACATTCTGCCTGTCTTCCCCCTCCCTTCCTCTCCCTCCTTCTCTCCCCAGGTTTGAAGTGGCTTCATTGTATCTTTACTCATGGCTTTCCCTTGTGTGTGGGGGGGTCCTCTTCTGCCTAGAGTCATTGAGCAGCCTCTTGGCCAGTAGGCATCCATGTAGTTTGTGTGTACTGACTTTGCTTTATCATAGGTTAGTTGTTTGTCTTGCTGGACTCAGGCCTGATTATTTTTGACCAATAACCTTGGGAGTTATTGGAGAGAGAATCTGACAGTAAAGAAAGCCCTTCTCTTGGCTGGTCTCAGCAGCAGCTGTGTCATTGAGGAAGCGTTGACATTGCTTTTAAATGACTCTGTAAACTTTCTTCCCAGGAGTGGAAAAATTGCAAGGATGGGTTGTCTGTGCTTTTAACAATGTCAAAGTTATAGAACCAAGCATGGGAAGGTTCAGGTGGAAACCAGAAAACCCGAGACTGCAGTGGAAATAGAGATCACAAACTCAGCTCTGTCCATTAGTTCTCAAGTGTGAGACAGTGCAGCAGGCTAGTTTTGAATGTCGTAACTTCTGGAATATTGATAAGCATGTACATATGCTTAGCTCTGCACATAGGGTTTGGGTGACAGCTTCATTGCCTAGGAAAGAATCATCTACTTAGCTCCTTCCTTCCTTCCTTCCTTCCTTCCTTCCTTCCTTCCTTCCTTCCTTCCTTCCTTCCTTCCTTCCTTCAGGAGACACATGGGGAAAGGCAGTTTGTAACTCAAACGTGGCCTCAAAGTTATGGTAATCCTTCTGCCTTAGCTGCCCCAGTGCTGCAATTATAGGTGTATATAATTATGCAGGATGTGTATAAGTTTGATATTGTACGTTAAGTAACATTTGCCTTTTTGTTTGTTTCTTTTTCTTTTTAATAAACAGGTTGTTAATCTCTAGACTGGCCTGAAGCTTGTAGGAATTCTGCTGCCTCAGCCACTTGTGGCCAGTAACTGGTAGCTTTGAAACTGCACATAGGAAGCCCCCTCTGGCCTCCTTAGCCCACACAGCTGTAGTTACATCTATGTGTTTACCATAGAGCTTGTGAGCTGGGGTGCAATGGCTTCGGTTCACCCAAGGCCAGCAGGGGGTTCTCAGTATTAGGAAGTGGTTTTCTTTCATTTTCTTCCTGGGATTTTATTTTTCAGCTTTTCCTTTCTTCTTTCTTTTCTTTTATTTTCTTTCCTTTTTTTTTTTTGAATAGATAGATCCAGATCTCATGACTTACTTGTACCATAGCCCGAGGCCCCCTCAGTACTTTCTGATGAGTCATTTCCTAATCAGTGCCAAGCACTGAGGCTAGAGTGCCCTGCCCAGGGGTGGGGACAGCAGCGGGCCTGTCTGCAGCTGGGAGGAAGTCCTCTTTCCAGAAGAGAAGGACAGGGGTCTTCAGGATGAAAGGCCTGGATGGGGTCCCGAGGTCCTGTCCGTGGGAGTGGGATGACACACCCTGTGTCCCCTGACCTACTCTGTCCATGTGAATTCAGAGTGACTACCTGTGTCCTACCTAGACAAAAGCCAAGAGCAAGATAGTGCCTCAGCCCCTGGGGGACTTAACAGGTTATCTGGGGAGAGTCCCAGGCTCCTTATCAGTACTGAGGTAAAGGGTGGGTTAGGCCTGTGCGTTGCAGGAAAAGAAGCTTGTTGTCAGGGTAGTGACTGGCCAGGGGCCATTTAAATCTCTAGAGTAGAAATTCCCACTGGGCTGAGCCAGGAAGGGATGGGTGGGATTGAGCGTTAAGAGCCTTGGCTGTGGAGAGGAAGAGCTGTAGACACTGAAAACAGCAGACCAACCCTGGAAGTCCTGGCTGCCTAGACTTCAGCTGAGGGGTTCTCAGTGTCCTGGGCTTGTCATTGTGGCTTGTCTTATATGCAAATGACTGGGCTTTAGAGTGTAAGCATCATAGTTAATAAGTTTGAAGCAATACTAAGAATTATTTTTTCTTTTTTTTAAAAGATTTTATTTATTTATTATGTATACAACATTCTTCCTCCATGTATGCCTGCAGGCCAGAAGAGGGCGCCAGATCTCAATACAGATAGTTGTGAGCTACCATGTGGTTGCTGGGAATTGAACTCAGGTCCTCTGAAGAACAGTCAATGCTCTTAACCACTGAGTCATCTTTCCAGCCCTTATTTTTTCAAATGTAGAAGCAGATGAGGATTTTATTTCTCGTTTTGAGATAGGATCTTAGTATCCCAGGCTGACTCAGAGCTCACAATCCTTCTACCTCGGCTTTCCAAGACCCAGGGCTATATGTAGTGTATACAGTAGCACCCGACTTGTAAGTATATAGCCTCATCTTACACAACTGCCTGGTTAAGCATATTACTGTAGTTTCTTCATTAAATCTAAACAACTCAGTGCTTTTGAGTGCTGTCACTCAGTAGCTCTGCTCCGAAGAGATAATGGCCAAGGCTATTCCTTTAGAGCAAGGGTAAGCCCAGCCTTTGGCTTATGCAAAACCGATGTTGATTGATTGACTCTGTATTCTACATAGGTTCCATACAGGTAGCTGCCACTTCCCTAACCATAGAACCCTAATGTGCCAACCCATTTTATTAACTTCAAAGCAGGGGAACCAGTATCTTTACAGTCTATGGAAGGCTGTCTTAAAACACACTCATTTAAATGTCGTCTTCCCCAGGGTCCTGAGGCCCTAGGACTTTAGGCTTTAGTGCAATCCAGAAGGCAGAAGGGCATGGCTTCCACCCCAAATTGTGGCCCTGTGTTTAGAGACATCTGTAATCTGGTGAGGAGCTTTTTTTTACAAATGCCATGAAAAAGGTGAGGAGTGATGGACGTGGGTGTCGCCAGAGGGAACCCCACATCCAAATGGCAGTGTTGAGTGGTGTGCCCTGACTTTGAGAAGGGCTGTCAGGGGTTTAGGTGGTCCTGGAGGCTCCAGGAGACAGAACCCTGTAGTTGGCGCAGACTGTTGTAGACCCCATTTTATTGTTCAGACTACTTGGGCCAAAAAGGACAGAGTTCGGCCAGATCTTTGTTGGTGCCCAGTCCCTGTGTATTTTGTAATGTGTTGTCTTGGTGTCCCTGGGTACTGTGGGGAATTGAAAGGCTGAACTGTAAATTTTTTTCTGTCACTCTTAACTCCTCAGTGCTGTCATTGTGCCATGGTCTGTCCACCCTTTTCATTGCCAGCAGCTTGGGAAACCAAATGCCCCCTCCTGTGAGAGTTGTATCCCAGGGGAGGTGAATTGACTGGAAGATGGGGGTCTGGAAAGAGGTGTAGGGGGGAGGTTGGGAACCCCTCTGCTAGACTCTGTAGTGAGTTTAGTCCCAGACTGTGGCGAGTCTGAAAACTGTGCTGCCAGGCTCCTGGTGTCTTCTGGATTGGACGGCTTTTCAGCTGTCAGGCTTCTCTCGTGTTTTTTCTCGCCAACATCCTCTCTCCCGTGCTTAATTCAATTTTATCACAAAAAGGAAAGAAAAATGAACGTTCTATTATAGGATGATGAGGACAGTAGATAGAGAACAACTCAGACCCGAGGCAAAGAAAGGCCTTTTCTGATCTTGTACTCTTGAAATCCTTGGGACTTTTCTGCATGATGACCTGAAGCTTGTCATCCAAAGGAGGTAGAATTCGGAGACCTCAAACCTGCAGCTAGAAACAGCAGCGTTGTATCCAGGATGCCCGATGGGTAACGTGAGTCAGGAATTTGGAATCGAGAAGACAGGGATCCAAGTGGTATTTGAGTTGGGAGGGCCATGCAATCTACATTGAAGACCCAGCAGGGATACCAGAAGACCTGGGAGGGGGAGAAGGAGTTCCTGAAACCGTCACTGGGAACTTGTAGGTATTCGAGCGAGGGGAGATCTCACAGAGGAGGGTTTGTGATTGAAATTCAGACCCTGGGATTCAAGCTCTCAGGACTGGCTGGGTGGTGCCTGAGAATGGCCAGATCTCAGGGTACAAGTGAAAGAAACTAATAAAAGATGGGTTAAGATAGAGGTTTCCCCAGGGAGGAACAGAAATTGGGAAAGAGGCATCCAAGTAGAACAGGAATAGGTTGAGGGGTGGGCAGCTGAAGGAATCCTGCTTGCAAGCTGTTGGCGGTGGCTGGAGCTGGGCTGCAGACCAGCAGTATAATCATTTGTCATCTCTTAAACAGCTTGGGGGAGGGTGTTCTTTCCAGACAGCTTTGAATTGTTACCACTCACCCTTATCTCTCACCTGCCAGAGCAACCAAGTTTAGTGACAGTTTTTGCAGGACTTAAGCAATGGCCCCTTCCATCTTTACTCTGATCTTCCCCTTCAGGCTACACCTTGACCTACCCTAGTGATCTCCCCCGAAGTTACCCACTCTGCCTTTCTCCACTTCTTTCTCAGGTCTCTTTGTTTTCTCAACTTTTCTGCATTGTGGGTTTTCTCCTCATTCCAGCCGTTGGTCGCACTCCTGACTACTTATGAAAATCAATAGACCAAGCTAAAGAAGTACATTAGTGTTAAATCTCTAACTAAAGATTCTCTCTTAATTCTTCTGAACATCGGAATCACGAAAACTTCCCAGGAAATTCGAATAGGTGTTTGGGATGTAGCCCTGTAGGGCTAACAGAGCGGTCTAAAATGGAAAATAATGTTCTTTGCAGCTGGGCTTGGTGACGCCTGCCTGTCGTCCTGGGTTCATGGTAGGCTGAGGCAGGAGGATCTGTGCCCAGGAGTTTGAGACCAGTATGGGCAAAACAGTAAGCCTCGTTAATAATTAAAAAAAAAAAAGAAGTCTTTTGTCACTTAAGCTCCAAATGCCAGAGGAATTCCCACAAAAGGTCTCCTGCCCATCTTGCTGTTTACTGGGGCTGCTTTCCTGTTAAGTGCCATCACTTATGGCACAGCTGGTCTGGGGTACGTTTTCCTCTGTTTGCAGTTGAGTGTGACTTGAACCTCTGACTTGAACCTCTTCGTGAACTCTGGCCTCTGGCCTGTTGTTGAACCTCTCTGCATCAGTGGCTTCTAGTCATTGTTATTCAGAGCTGTAGAACCCCCACGTAGCCCTGGGACTACCCCATGGCCCAGTGCTGACATGCTTTGGTTCGTGAACATGTACAGTACCCTTTGTGTTACGTCCGAGGAGGCCAGTTTTAGGATAGTACTTGAGTGAAAAAGAAAAGTAGGTTTTTGGTTTTTTTTTTTGATGACTCCTTCTATTGGATAAACAACTTTGAAGTCTGTTCAGATTTGAAAGAGAGTGGCGAGCAATAGCTAAGCCCGAGTAATTCTTCTCAAAAGCACTGAGTCTTGCGTACCAGAGCTTGAACCTCACACATGCTAGGCAGGCACTCTGCCATTGAGTTGTATCCCCAGCCTGTTTTATACTTTTAAAAAGAATAAGTAAATATATCTACTCTTGTGTGGAGTGTTGGGGGTATGCTACTGTGTGAGCGTGGAGGTCAGAGAAAGCTTATTGGAGTCTGTTCTTCCCATGTGTGGCTTGCAGGAACCAAACTCAGGTTTCTGGATTGTGCAGCAAACCCCTTTAACCATGGAGCCATCTTACCAGCCTGCTTTGTACTTTTTCTTTGGAGATAGGGTCTTGACATTTTTCCCAGGCGAGCCTTGCACATACTTTGCACGGTCCAGGCAGGCCTTGAATACATCGTCTTCCTTTCCTCAGCCTCCTCAGTGCTGGGTTCTAAGCATGCACTCCCAGGCCATCCTTAAGTTAGTTGGAAATCTGGGCGTGGTGGATTGTGGTTGCAATCCAAGCACTTGAGAGACAAAGGCAGGAGACTCACTGTTTGAGGCTAGTGTGATGGTCTGCTTGCTGCGTCGCCAGCCAGCCAGGGAAATAGAGGGACGCTGGCCTGAAAAACCAAAGTCAAAACAAACAAAACAAGCAAAAATGGAAATCGTTTGAAATTCAATCTGAAAATTAAGTGTTAGTGAAAGATGGATGAAGTCCCCAGTCTCTACAGCAGTGGTTCTCAGCCTTCCTAACACTGCGGCTCTTCAATACAGTTATTTTCATTCCTACTTCGGAACTGTAATTTTGCTACTGTTGTGAATCATAATGTGTATATCTCATATGCAAATCCCCATAGGGGTTGTGACTCATAGGTTGAGAACCATGCTCTGTAGACTTGAGTTTCAACTTTCATAAAAATCCCATTAGCCCTGATACATTTTATCAAGCTGTTTACTTTATATAGGAATATTATATAACTTAATGCTTATTTCTTTAAAACCTTATCAGGTATAAATATTGTTCTGTATACTGAAAATATTTTTGAATGGAGGGGATTTGAGAGAGATTAGCAAAAAGTTTCATGTTTTTTTTTTTTTTTTT
>NC_022011.1:71138427-71157532 GCF_000317375.1 Microtus ochrogaster
TTTTTGCGAATCTAAAGTTGGTTTTGAGGGACAAAAGTCTCAAGGCGTAGTTTTTGCTTGAGTACAGCAGGCAGTCTGACTATAGTAATAAGTAACTTCTTAAGTACCACTCAGAGTTCCTACCATCTCGGCGGCCTCTCTTTTTCCTTCCCGTAATTACAGCGGAGATCCTTAAAACCCTTGTCGGACCAGATACAGAATCTGCCCTCTGTGATCGCATCACCGCAAAAACAGGCTGTCAGGGTGGCCCCTCTCCACGAAGGAAGCTCCTTCCCCGCTGGCCTCTGTAATTTCTCCTGCTGCCTTTGCTGTAGTCTCAAATTCAGAAAGGATGTGTTCCCTGGCCTTGCCGGAAGCAGTGGTACGGGCGGGTTGCTCTTGGTGGGGCAGAGGCCACGGAACAAGTATGCTGTGTACATAACCTGCTGGGGGTCTAATTGGAAGGGCGCACAGGTCTGAGGTGGGGTCTCTCCGGCAGAGGGCCTGGTGTGGACCCGAGTGGACATCTTTTGATCCTTGTCTGACCATAGAGAAGGGCATGCACGAGATGTGTGCCTTGTCTGAGGAGGTTTTTATGCAGGACTGACGAAGGGCCTGCGGTGGCTGGGAGACTCAGGTCTGTCTGCTCCCCTGACAGACAGGTGGTAGGGAGGAGCACACACTAGGACGCCTAGCTGTAACAAGCTGTTGTTCACCAGGTGGTGCTGTCCTGCAGTGGATGAGACCTTTGTCTGGTGGAGGAGCAGCCGGGGTGCCCTGAAGCCCTGACTTTTGCTTAGCAAAAGCATGAATGGAGGTGTGCCTTTTGAGGCAGTGTTAAATATTTGGTCTGGGAGCGACCACTTGTCCCCTGGGGGGCTTCTCTCCCTGTGTCTGCACCAGTGAGGTCCCAGTTGATACTGCAGTGGGTGGAGGAGACTGGACCTTCCCCAGATCAGTGCCTGGTTTGCTCCCAGAGAAAGGCTGTGGTGCTCCGTTCTCATCTTTGAAGTCCTGGTGGGTATGGGGGCGGGGCATGACTTCTAGCTCCTCATTAAACCAATTTAAAGGGGAGGAAAGGCCTCCACTCAGCCTCTGCATGTACGAACTATTAGTGCTCTGGGCCCTGCCAAGGAGATTTTGTTGGCCTGGTTGTGACGACACACGATCCTGCCCTCATTGGTAGTGAAGCCTGGCATTGTGGCTATGAGGGTACTGACCCAGGCCAGAGCCTGGGTTGTCGCTGTTTGTGAGTGTGGAAAGTACCCTTGGCAATAATGCTTTTCCTGGACAGGTGTAGCAACGAGGAAATAGGCTCTGAGTCAGTCACGGGAGCCCTCTAGAATCCAGTGGGGACGCCTGCCTTGAGTCTCTGTCTGACAGTTGTTTTCAGAGAAGCAGGAGAGTGGTGGCAGGTCACACTAGCCCCCCAGAAACCAACGGTCCAGGCCGAGTGGCACCCATGCTAACCCAAGACTGATTGGGGGTGTGTGTGGGGGGGTGGGGCAGGCATGCAGGATGACTAATACATCTAGTGGGGAGAAAGGCTGCTCAGAGCAAGGAAGGGCAGGAGAGCAAAGGTGCCAAGCTGAGCCGTGCGTGCAGAAACGGGAGACTTGGAGAAAGCTGAGATTTGTGACTGAGGTAAGAAATGTGGGGAAAAGTCAGAGGGACTCGGGTCCCCACGGTTACCTTAAACCCTGAAATGTTTCACTGTGGCCTGGGCCTCAAACCTCTCTGAAGAGAACTTGGTTAGCGGAGGTGAACTGGACACTTCTAGTACCTTGCTGGGGTCTGGAGATCAGGGGCCTCAGTCGTGTCAAAACTGAGACCTCTTGCTGTTCCCAGGCTCTGGAGTTCCTTAGTGCTGCGTCTACCTCCACTGCTTGTGGGTTCTCGGCCAGCTCAGGGCAGTTTTAGGGCGTGTGGGTTGCTTGTCCCTTAGGGTAAGTGTTCTGACAAACTGGCATTTTTTTGGTTCTTTCTTTGCTTAGCCTCCGTGGAGGAACTTTCCAGGTGCCCTCAAGTAAGTGAGACAGTCATTCTCTGTTGCAGGCTAGTGGAGCCTGGGGTGAGGTGGGGAGAGAGAGAGCGGGGTGACACACTGATGCAGACACATCCTGAAACTCTTGATGACTTGGGAAATAAAGCGTGTTTTAATGAAAACAAACAGTAATTAAAAAAAATCAGTTTCCTACTATTAAAACACTCTGATTAATTTTTTAGAGATTTGGTATATTCTTTCAGCATTTTCTAATTTAATTCATTTATGCTTATTTCGGAGTTCTTTGGAGGGGGGGTTTAGTATATATCTACTGCCTGGTTTTTTTGGTGTTGTTTTTGTTTTGTTTTTCCGAGACAGGGTTTCTTAGTAGCTATGGAGCCAGTCCTGGACCTCGCTCTGTACACCAGGCTGGCCTTGAACTCAATGGAGATCTGTATCCTGGGTCAAAGGTGTGTGCCACCACCACCCGGCTTTGTGTATATCTAGGACACTACTTTTCTACTGAAAAATTTTAATATATGCTGTATTGGCTTTTGCAGTTTGCACACAGAATACAACCAATTAAAATGTCTCAGATTATTTATTTATAGGCTAGGCCTCTCACAGCCCAGGATGACCTTGAACTCCTGATGCTCCTGTCTCTACTTCTGGTGTGATGAGATTCTAGTCAGTACACCTGTTTGTGTGGCGCTGGGGATCAAACCTAGGGCGCTGTGCCTAGGCAGGCACTCTACTGAGTTACACCCGGGCCCTTTTGATACATTTTGAAGAAGTGTCTCCCTTTGTTGTTTCAGCTAGCCTTAGATTCCTGAGCTCAGGTGACCCTGCCCCCAGCTTCCAGAGTAAGAGTAGCAGGGACTACATGCACACACTCCTGTGTCTGACTTCAAATTTTTTTTTTTAAATAAAGTTAGATTGACTGTCTCTTTTTGTCTTGTTGGTCTCCTGCCCCTAGTTCTGCAAGAAAACTTTGTCAGATTTAATTACAAGCTGCCTTCTGCCTCCCAGGAGATGAATAAGGGAATCTTTACAGCTGCTGTCCTTACCTCCTTAAACACCACTCCTAGGTTGGCTCTTTGGGGTTATCAGTTGGAGCCGGCACGTCTCTTGCCCATTCACTTCTGGTGGGCACACTGGGTTCCATGGAGGATTTTCTAGGTCTGCGGTTTTAGGAACTTTGAAGAGGGATGCTTAAAAGAAATCCCACACTAGCTCAGAATTGAGAATAATAGAGGGTTATTTATTTAGGGGTAGACTCACAGATCACAATGCTGGAACGGAGAACAACAACCAAATCCGCACCCAGAAGAGGCCGGATGCACGCTTTACATGGGCATAAATAGCATAAGAGTCCATGCCCAAGTGGGCGGGTAACTTAAGGGCTGCTGGCTGTAGGGATTCCCACAGCAGAACTTTAGGGGAAAAAATTTAAACGTATACTGTGATTTTCCTGTCCAAATACCTACTACATGGCTGAGGACATGGGTCAGTTTGTCGAATGCTTGCCTGCCATGGACAGAGCTCTAGGTTTGGTCCCCAGATCCTGAAATAAACAGACATGCTAGCAAATGCCTTTAATCCCAGCCCTTAGGAGGCAGAGGCAGGTGGATCACTGAGTCAAAGGCCAGCATAGTTTACATAATGAGTTCCAGGACTATACATAGTAAGACCCTATTTAAACAAAATAAAACAAGCAAAAGACAAAACAAACTTTTCACAGTCATTGTCCACATAGTAGGCAAGCCTGGGCTACATGAGAAAGAGGAAGGGAGAAAGGAAAGGAAGTTCCTTTTCATCTCATTTTTTCAAAATATTTTTCATTTATTGTATGTGTGCGTGTGTGTGTGTGTGTGTGTGCGTGTGCACACGTGTGTGTGCGCGTGTGTGCGCGTGCGTGCGCGTGCGTGCGCGTGCGTGCCCTCACACCACTCCTAGGTTGGCTCTTTGGGTTTATCAGTTGGAGCCGACATGTCTCTTGCCCATTCTGGACAGTTTGCAGGAGTTGTCTTTCTTCCATCATGTGGATTCTGGGGTGGGGCTCAGGTCGAAGTCTTGAGCCATCTCACCAGCCCTCTGCTTTCCTTCCTACTCGTGTTCCTTATCTCTACCACAAAGCCTGCAGAAGGCCTGGAGCATCCCTGCTGTCCCCTCAAGGAGAGCGGTATGATTGGGAATGGGTCCCGAGGCTGACGTTGGCTGAGTACAGCTTGGAGCATTCCAGTTAGGCTCAGATGCCCACACAGGCATGGGCAGGTCCCCACAGGATGTCCACCAAAGACTGATCTAGATCTCTCTGTGGGGACTGGAGATACTTCTCCAGAGGGGGAGAGACTCAAAGTGAAGGCTTCTCCAAGGCCTGTTCTTCAGATGTCCCTGTGATGCTCATTCTGCTGCCTTCCCTGTGGCTCGCCAGGGCATTTCTTTTCCTGCACCTCCCTTCTGTCACACCCTGTTCATCCATCAAGAACAGTGGCCACACTGCTCCCCTGATTTCGGGAGTTTTGCCAAAAGGTGGTGGCATGACAGGGGGTACTTGTTAGAGTCTCCCATGAAGGTAAAACATGAGAATCCTGGACTCAGCCCAGGTACGCTGAGGTAGGGTTTGGGCGAGGATGAAACCCTGCTACATTTTGATTTTTAACGACAGGTGATTAGTGTGTGCTTGTCCTAGAGGAGCCTGGTAGTCACATTGTCTCAGCTCCTGCTTAGATTCAGGAGTGTCTACAAAGAATACATGGTGTGTTTTAGGGAACATATCTGGGGACCTCCCTCCCTCCCTCCCTCCCTCTTCCTTTTTTTGATTTTCGAGGCAGGGTTTCTCTCTGTGTAGACCAGGCTGGCCTCGAACTCACAGCCTCTGCCTCCACAGTGCTGGGATTAAAGGCAGAGGCACCACAACCGCCAGCAACATCTCAGAATTTTCAAATAGTCAAACCCTCCCTTTGCTATATTAATATTTAACATTTTGAAAAATACTTGTTATGTATTCACTTGAAAACAGAAAAATGCCTTCTCGCCCTGAGCAGATGTTTGAGGGTATTATTTTGAACCTCACTAACTAGCTTAACCACTTTGTACTGCCAAACCAACATTCCCTTCTGCCATCTATGACTGAACCATTTCACAACCTTAGCCTAAAATTGCACGGGAACAGCGTTTTCTACAATTTTAACCACATATAGTATGAGAAAGTAACGCTGAAGAGTAGCTTGCTAAATTCAGCAAAAGTTTGCCTGATTTAGAAAATCCAGGTGGGAATCTGCTTGGGTGGAATTCTACCAGAGATTTGCCTGTTGAAATGGAGTCTCTCATTGCAATCACACCCTCCTCAGGGTCACATAAATAGTGATGAGGAGCATCGCTCTTAAGAGATTGACTGGGCTGGAGATGTATTTAGCAAATTATCAGGTTTTTTTTCTTTTCAGATTTAGTGTGCCAGGGAATTCTGTTTTTTTTTTTTTTTTTTCCTTCTCTGGGATGAGCTTCAGGATGTAGGAACTTGCTAACAGAGAACATGTGTCATTATTTTATTCGTTTGTTTTTAGTTACATTTTGTGTGTGTGTGTGTGTCTTGGAGTGCACGCGGGCATACTCATGCTGCAGTACCTGTGGAGATCAGAGGACTATTTGTAAGATTTGGTTCTTTCCTATCATGTGACCAAACCCAGGTTTTCAGGGATGGTGGCCCATGCCTTTTCCTGCTCATATAGCTCCTTGGCCCTATCTTGTATTTTTAACTATGTCTCTCTTTTGCAAATTCCTTTTATATGGAAAAAAAATCTTTGCAACCCATTCATAATTCAGGTCTTGTTAATGTTTTGGTTTTGGGGAATGGCGAGCTCCAGTTTTGAAGTTAGAGAATTCCATGGCTCAGGAGGGACCTCACAGATGGCCTGTCATCTGTTTGCCATTGCCTCGACAGAAGCTGCTCTTGTTGAGGTCACGTGGGGCTCCTGATAGGAGGCCGCTGTGGTCAGTCTGTAGCCGTTGACAGGACTTCTGTGTAGCGCCAGTACTCCTGGAACCTTCTCTGGCTCCGTTTGCACATTCATGACTGCTGTTCTTCCTCCTCTGCCAGCCCTCTGTGTGCCTGTCTCCTAGGTCACTTTCATCCGTGGTGGTTTTCATTTATTCTGCTCAGCCCTTTTAGGGCATCTCAATCATTCCAGGTTTGCCACCACCCACAAGTTCCTCCCTCCACCCCTCTGAGTTCATCCTCATCTCGGTCTCTTGGACCTTTCTTTTCGGATGACTCATGGGTACTTTTAACTCGGGATATCTAAACTTAACTCATTTCCTCCCTAATTATCTCTTGCTTCCTGTCCCACTCCAAAGCCCTTACCCCAGTGCTTCTATCTCTTTTTCCATTTTTGATGGTTGGCTCTACAGTGACTGTCATTAAAGCCAGAAATTAGTGGTTCTTCCTCCTTCCTTAGCCCCTTGATCTAGTTAGGAATTAATTACTGTCATTTTTAATATTGTAAATAATGAAAAGGGTGATTTTATGTATGTATTTGGGAGGGCAGCATCTTGATGTCTAGCTCTGGGTGGCCTGCTGGTCATTATGGAACTTAGGCTGGCCTCGAACGCTAAAGACTTCTCATGTACCGAGATGACAAGTGTGTACACCACACTACACACCACACTGGAAAAGATTTAACAGTCATTGGACCACACCTAGATGCTCCAGACTTTAGAGCATGTACTTAGGTCTGAAGTCTTTTAAGAGCCAGTCGAGAACGTTTCTAGTCGTATTTCATTCTGGATACAGTTGACCTAGGCACTTATCAAACAGTATGCTAATTTTCATGACTTTGTTGGGGGATTATAAGAGTAATTTAGGGTTCAGAGAGACTCCCTATAGACACAGCATTACAGGGCATGGAAGGTTAGAATTCAAATCTGTGGGTCACCCTCCCTCAAACTCCAAAGCCTAAACCTTTGGTTCTACCCACGATGGCATGCTTTGTTCTCGTAATGCCGGTCGTGTTTTAGACCTCTGACAGGTAAGCTGAATTTGAGTTGGCCACTAGGTCTCACTCAGGTTCTCCTCTGCCAAGGTACATCTTCGTTCCTTTCAGAGTTGGTGTGACTCGGATGTAGTTTGTCCTCTCCCAAATGGGTGTTGAAACTTGGTTCCCATGTAACAGTGTTGACAGGTGAGAGGAAGTTCAATGACCAGATTGTAAAAAATGGTCAGTGCAGGGCCTAGAAATGGGCTCTGCTTCTCAAGAATGTGTTATAGATGGAACATGTGTCAGCTTGTCCTTCTGCTGTCTCCCTGGATGCTGCCCCACAATGGCGTCCTTCTGGCTTTCTGAACTTTGGACTCATTTTGTTACCGCAACTCAAACCAGATGGAGATGTGACCTCTGTTGTCTGTGCCTCTTCTGGAGTCCATCCCTGGGCTTCTCATAGCTGTGTAGTAACCAGGTGGTCTGAGACAAGGATAGTGGGGCCAGGCTTTCTTTCCTAACAGGGTATTCATGGGAATTGAATGTCTTGAGGAACAGTACCTTGAAGCCCTGGGGCAGTTCGTGGGAGTTGAGAGTTGGCCAACAGGCATGCTTTCTCCTTTGTGGAGATAGGAACCCTCCCAGATTTCTGGTGTTGACGATGATGATTGGAGCAGTCACGTGTGGGCGATAAAGGCAGGAAAGACTTACGTAAAGACCTTATTAATAAAGACAGTATACATAGAGCTAGTTTCTGTTATTAGTACTTAGAGTAACTGTCCTTAGAGCAGAATAAGGTGTGATCTACAAACCCCGGTTAGTCAAGTCTAGGCAAGTGCGTTTGAGTAAAATGCTCTCACGTTTTCTGTTCTGTTGATCTTGGGACATGTTTTGCAGTGTGCCAACGTGAACCCTACCTACTTTGTGTACTGTTAGCTTCCACTCCCCCATTATTCTGAGGGCATAATCTATTTCCTGCTCCCATCATGTTTTCCCATTACATTTTGGTAATAATGGTTGGCTCAGAAAAGGGCCCAGGTTGTTACTGTGGTATTTTGACATTACCTTTTGACGTTCGTGCCTACAAAATTTGTCCTATAAATTTTGGTGTGCGGCTGTTTGGCCGGTAATTTTGCCAGAACGTGCACCTGATGTTCTTGGTAGGCCTGGTAAGAGACAACTTAGTTATTAGAAAGTTAAAATTTCAGGTTTACTAAGAGCCACCCTGCCCCATGATGAAGGGATTGGGGAAGGGAGAGGGAGTGTCTGTGGTAGTGGTCCTCAGAGGACCTGCAAACTCTCAGCATCATTTTCAATTAGAATCGGAAACTCAGCTGCTGCCCGGCTGGGTCCCAGCAGTCTGCCTCAGCAATACCTCTGTGTGATTCTGACGCACTATGGAGCTTAAAGCTAGCAGAATCAGCCTGGGGGCTTGGAGGGAGGGGGGGAGGGAGGACCTCTAGAGAGAAGTGGGATGAGTGAGGAGAGAAACTAGAAGTGGTGGTCCTGATTGCTTAGCAGGACTCGAGGCCATAAAGACATGGAGGATTTGAGTCTGGGGGACAAAATAGTGTGGAACTCAGAGCGGGAACCTGGGTCTCAGGCATGCTTCTGGAGGTCTGGGAGAGGAAGAGGAGGGCCTACTGTGAGAGATGCAGTGTTGGCATCGTCATGGACTGGGGTCGTAGCGCTGGTGGAACAATGGAGTAATAGGTCTGTGAGCTGTCTATACAGAAGTAGCAGTCAGAGTGACTATAGTAAACATACACAAGGCGAGCATTCAGGGCTGGACGGCCGGAGGCTGTTTGTGGGGTCTGGTGTTCGTGTCTACAGGTAAACGCGTTTCAGAGCACGTGGGATGTAGGTTTGCACTGACAGGGTATAGAAACAGCACCAGGGTTTCCCAAGGATGCTGTCTTTAGCCTTCATTGTAATGCCAGCTATCTTTCAATCTAAGGTCTAATGGTGCAGGGGTAGTGTTCTAGGAGGTGACTGATCCCCAGAGGGAGAGGAGGGAGCGGGGAAGAGCAAAGGTGTGACCTGGAGCTGGCGGCTGAGCTTGTCTCCACTTCCCTGCTGGTCTCTGGTGAGAACTGATGCTCTGGCTGCAGATGTCTTCACAGCTGCTGTTTCTAAGCCCATTGCTGGGCCTGTGGACGGCTTTACAGTCCAGCGGGGAGATGGCCACAGGAAGGTCCGTTAGGGTCTAAATGTGAGATGAGTGCGATTTTACGCTTTTGGGAGAGCTATCAAAACCTCAAAGTGGGAGCTTCCTGATGTCTGTGAGCAGGCAGAAAGGATTTGGTTTGGGAAGTTTTAGTGCACCAAGGGTGGGCTGTTTTTCCCCCGGCTTTGTTGCAGACGCATTTTGCTGTACCAGAGAGATGTTTCGTTGAGACTGAAAACCAAGTTCATCTGTGCAGTGTCTTCCTTATACTGAGAACCACTCAGATTGGACGTCCCTCATTCAGAGTCACTCAAGAAGCATGCGTCCTGCTTTCCACTGGGCTCTAGTTGGGTTTCCTTAAAGGAAGGCATGTGGACCACACACTGGTATTTAGGAAGTCACTTTGTCCTGTATGTAATGTTCTAATTTTGGAAATTGGCTTCTGGATATCAGGACCTCCACATCCAGAGTGATCTCGTGTGTATGTGTGTGTGTGCGCATGCATGTGTGTGTGCTCACTCACAATGCCCGTCTTGTTCCTGAGGGATGGGATATATCTCATATATGCTCAAAGAGGTGATGATGGTTTCAGTGCAGACTTACTAATGGCTTGTTGAACCTTCCACTGAGTTTCAAGAAAAGAAAAACAAAACAAAACAAAAAAAAACCCAACACCCCAAAACATATGTATGTGGACTAGGACATACCTTTAGATTTAAAGCATGAACTGCACAGATTTATTTTTCTTTTTTATTTTGAGATAGAGTCTCATGTAGCCCAGGCTGGTCTCAAACTCCCTAGATAGCCAATATAACCTCCAACTTCTGATTCACCCTGTGTCCCTAGTGCTGGGGTCAGGCTCGGGCCACTCCACACTGTTTGCCCAGCGCAGGGGACTGAACCCGGGGCTTTGTGCATGCTTGGCAAGCACTGTACCAGCTCAGCTACAGCCCTGGCCTCTGCCCCCAAGCTCATAGGCTTGACTTAGATTTTACGGAACTCCTAAAAATAACGTCTGCTATCTCTGCACACATAGAAATGATTCTGTGATGGAGATTCAGTTGGGGTGGTTTTTGCACTTGGCTTGAATTTGCTGCCTAGTTCATTCAGTGTCACCACCCAGCATTTTTTGCATAGCTCAAGGCTTGTATCTTTTCTGGAGAGTTTGGCCGCTGCCACAGCAGACATTGGGACCCAGACTTAGGTAATTTTATCAATCTAGGAGAAGCGTGGTGCTCCAGCAGCTGCTGCTGTAGTTCAAGTTGCGCAAACAAAAGCCTTCTCGGTTACTGGAGCGCATGAGAAATTGGTGATGCCCAGTGTGAGTCCATGAATTTTAGACTCTGAGTCATAGTTATCTTTCTCCGGGGATCTCCTGATTTAGGGTGTGCAGCTGGGGAACGGCCTGACTGTAGACTAGGCAATAGTGGGCAGGAGAGGTAAGCCTTGGGATCACACCCTTCCTCCTCAGTGTAGTTGGCTGAAAGACTGTGGTTGCCAGGCCATAAATGCTGTGTGGAATCAGTGAGACAAAGCCCAGGGCGATGGTGCGCTCCAGTAATCTCTGTGCTCAGGAGGCTGAGGCAGGAGAATTGCTGCAAAGTCAAGGCCAGTCTGGTCTACGGAGTTCCGACCAGCCACAGTTCTCGCAAGATGTCCTTGTCTCTCCGAACAGTAAACACAGAAAACAGTAAAGCCAACAGTGCATATAAAATAACACCCGAGGAAGTACATTTGACCCACATATGAACCTTGGTTTCTAGTTTTGTATGTTGTCTGGCTCTGTGAAGGATGGGTGGTCTTCCTCCTGCATTCCATGCTGGACGAGTACAGATGAGTTAATGATTTGCCAGCGATGGGCATTTTGGTACATTGACGTTTTATAGACGACTGGGAAACTAGCCGTGGGATGTGGCATTTGATTGCTAGCTCTGGTGCAGATAGGCAGCATCCAGCCATTGTGTCTGCCCGTGGCAGAGTACTGTTCTAGTTTCTGGGTCTCACTGGCTCCGCGAGTGTGGTAAAGCTGAGCTTACTGTTTGTTTTTAAGTACCTGAGCTACTAGCAAAGCCCTTTGGGTCTGCAAACTTTAGAGTCATTATATAACGAGGGGAAATTGGTTTGAGTGGATGGATCAATGGACATGATTTCACTAATCTTTTGTCATTGCTTCAGTCATAGAAGCCAGCAACACAACTCTGAAGATTTGAAGTCATAGATTCTTGTACTAGGCTTCAGATATAGAATATTGTTTTTAATCATCATTGCCTGAAAAGCTGCCATATCAGATTTTCTGCTTTTATCTCAGTATTAAGGGCTACGTCATTGCTTCTGTTGCTTTTAAAATATTTTTGGCAATTGTGTTTCAGTATGATTAGTTTTCTTTGTAATTGTATTTTCCACTTAAAACCATTTCCATTCAAAACCGTTATTCCAGTAGAAGGTCCAGATTGCTAGAATTCCAGCCCATGATCTCCAAAGTCAAAATATCCCCATTGTGGATGACAACTTTGCATCTTTCTCTCTGACTTTGAGACTAGATTTGCTAAATTATTAAATAACTAGATTCCTTGGCATTAAAAAAATAAGTCATCTGGGCGGTGGCAGTTCCTGACTTTAATCCTATCAACATTAGGGAGTTCAAGGCCAGCCTGGTGTACAGAGTGAGTTCTAAGACAGCCAGGGCTACACAGAGGAACCCCGTCTTCAAAACAAAACAAAAAAGCAAAAACAACAAAAAGTCAAAAACACAAAAATCAACAAACCAAAAAAAAAACAACCCAAAAACAAAATGTAAAAAAAAAAAAAACCCAACAAAACAACAACAAAAAACCTAAAATCTAAATCAAACCAAAACCAAGAGACCTTTAGTATGTTTGGCTCCCTCCCCCCCAATCCCCCAGACAGGGTTTTTCTGTGTAGCCCTGGCTGTCCTGGAACTCACTCTGTAGACCAGGCTGACTTTGAACTCACAGAGATCCTCCTACCTCTGCCTCCCAAGTGGAATTAAAGGTGTGTGCCACTATGTCCAGCCCTTGACCTTGTTTCTTGGCATGACTTGGCTTTGACTTTTAATCTTCTGGAGCTCTGTTGTTCCCCATTTGGGGACTATTGGGGCCACTTAGGAAATGCAGTCATCGTGCATGTCTGTGTGATCTCTCTGTATGGCTCTAGTGCTGGTGGTCCCCCTTAAAACAGATTTTTTTTTTTTGCCTGCGTATATGTCTGTGCCTCATGAGCATGCCCAGGGTCTTTTGGAGGCCAGAAGAGGAGGTCGTATCCCATGGGACTGGCGTTAGAGATAGTGGTGGTGTTGGGAATTGAACCTGGATCCTCTGGAAGAGCAGCCATGTTCTTACCCATTAAGTCGTCTGTCCAGCACAGGACTACTTTGTATAACCAGATGTTTATGGACATTCTAAGAGACCGCCTTGTCCTCAAGCCAAACTGCCATCACCTTCCTGAGAGAGTGAGCAGTTCTACCCACTTAAAAAAAGTCTGTCACAATGTAGCTGAGGGCTGCTGACTTCCCTCCTAGGAGGCCTGGGAGAGGAGGGTCTCTGGGAAGTCACCTAGTATTTAGCTACTTCTCCCCGCCGTTTGTGTGCAGTTCTGCCTCCATTGTTCCAGGTCTCTTCTAGTGGACTGGAGGAGGGGCAGGAGTAGATGGGTTGGGGAAGACTGGGAAGGGGGTTCCTCTCTTTGGCTCGGAAGAAGCCGGATCCATGCAGGGTGGAGGTTTTCTAGTCTGCTTTCAGGCCAGCCTTACTCTGTAAGTCCAGAACACTCCTTGGTTGGGTCCCCGGGGTGAACTTGGGCTGGATTTGTACTTTGGTTTGTGGTTGGAACCTTAGAGGAAGCGGGAACATCAGGAGATGTGAACAACACTCAGGGATGGACTTTTAGCAACAGTGGCCAAGAATAGCTCCCCCTATAAATGTGATGAGAGGGGGCAGTGCAATATTTTCATTTTATGTGCCTCGGTGTTTTGTCTGCTTGTGTGTTCGTGTGAGGGTGTATGATTCCCCTGGAACTGGAGTTATAGAGAGTTGCGAGCTGCCCTGTGGTGCTGGGAATTCAGCTTCTAGAAGACCGACCAGTGCTGTGAACTGCTGAGCCTCTCTACAGCTCCTGGCGCTTGCTCAGATGTGCCCTGGGGCAGAATTTGATTCAGCTCCACTGTACCTTTTCTTCCTTTGTTCCTTCCTTCCTCCCTCCCGCTCTCCTCCTTCCCGTCTCTCTTGCTTTTCCCTCCCTCTTCTCTTTGGTATCTCAAGACAGGGCTTTTCTGTGCAAGAGCCCCAGTGTCCTGGAACTCGATTTGTAGACCAGGTTGACCTCGAACTCAGAGGTCAGCCTCTACCTCCCAAGTGCTGGGACTGAAGTTGTGCGTCACTACGGCCCGGCTTCCCTACTGCGTTTTCAGTGTAAGGCACACCCAGACGTTAGAGCTGACGTCCAGAGGTGACACCCTGCAATATTATTAGATTGTGTAAACTGCCTAGAGAACATAAGACAGCATCAGGCCATCCCTTGCCACAGGTCCTATGTTTAACACGTGCTAAATGACGAACGTGGAATTCCTCTTTAACATGAGAGATAGGAATCGCTGCCCACGTGGCACAGGTGTCTCTGTCCCCCATGTCCTTCTCCACTGGCAATCTGGCCTGCCCCTCTCAGTGTTTTCCCTGTGTGTCCAGTGACCTCCCGGGCTTCCCACCTTTAGTGCGCCTTCTGTTGCACAGTGCCTGTAGCCACAACACTAGTCAGAAGTAACTCTGGGGGGCTGTTGGATGTCTAGAGAATCTGGGGGACAGGACGGTAGGTACCTCAGCGGAGGCGGCTTCTTTTTCAGGATAGATTTGAGGCATAGAACGCTGCTTCCTCTCCTTCCCTCACAACCTCCTTGAAAAAATAAAAGTTTTCTTTCATTTTGTCCAACTTCGCCTGGGTTTGACTTGTTCATCAAGGCCTGGAAGAAAGGCATAGAGACTTGCATGGCCAAGGCCTGGAGCTGTGCGAGACAGTCTGGTGCCTGGATGGGCAACAAACGAGGCTGTCACGTGTCCGCTCTGTGACAGGCCTGTTTCCCCAAAGGAGAGTTTGAAGGTGAAATGACTCCGTACATGTGAAGTGCCCAGAGCGGAGCCTAGAATGTGTGGTAAGCGTTGCTGTCCACATATTAGAATCACCTAGGGAGAGACTGAGGAAAAGAAGATGGGTGTGGGTGTGGTGATGCATACCTCTACTAAACTGGCACTCATCTTGGTCTACATAGCGAGTTCCAGGATAGCCAGGACTGTGGTAGAGAGACCCTGACTCAGAACACTGAAAAGCCAAAACAGAAAGAAAGAAACAGAAAACTCAAACACTAAGTGGGCATTAAGAATTGCAGTCCTGCTGGAGAGATGGCTCAGTGGTTAAGAGCATTGCCTGCTCTTCCAAAGGTCCTGAGTTCAATTCCCAGCAGCCACATGGTGGTTCACAACCATCTGTAATGAGGTCTGGTGCCCTCTTCTGGCCTGCAGGCATACACGTAGAAAGACTATTATATACATAATAAATAAACAAATGAATAAATAAATATTTTTAAAAAAAAAAGGCCGGGCGGTGGTGGCGCATGCCTTTAATCCTAGCACCCAGGAGGCAGAGGCAGGCGGATCTCTGTGAGTTAGAGGCCAGCCTGGTCTACAAGAGCTAGTTCCAGGACAGGCTCCAAAACCACAGAGAAACCCTGTCTTGAAAATCCAAAAAAAAAAAAGAATTACAGTCCCCGGGATTGGAGAGATCGTTTGCTGGTGAAGAGGACTGACCTCTCTTCCAGAGGACCATGTTCTGTTTCTAGCCCAGACATGGCAGCTCACAGCCAACTAGACCTTCCTCTGATCTCCATGGGCACTAGACACACACATGCAAGAAAAGCACCCAGAATCATAAACATAAAATAAAATTAAATGAAAACAACAAAGCCCCCAGATCTCTCATCCTAATGAAGATTAGGGCATGTGGAGGTTATAACCTCGTTAGTAGTCGTTGCCAGTTTCTAACGAAGGGGAAAAGGAATTTTTGAGGTCTTTTATTCTGGGGCATTAAGTGAAAGACTCATCTGTCAGCTCCATAAGCAAGAGATGTTTCTGTAATGAATGGCCGCCTTTCACGGGCATCTTTGAAGTTGTCTGACCCTTTTCACTTTGAGGCCAGATGCAGTGCAATTTATAAAATTTAATTTCTTTAGATTTCTAATACCAGACTTCATCCAGCTGGCGTTGATTGACTGAGTGCCTTTTAACACTTTTTGGAGAATGTCTTTAAGGTCTCTTCCCTTTTCATACTAAAAGCTTATCACCTGCACCTCAGCCTCCCTCCGAGGCCTTCCTTTTGTGTGGTGAGCGTTTGTCAACCACTGTGATTTACGGTGGGAAAGGGAACAAGAAATAATTTCTTCTTAAAAATTGCAGCATCCACTGGTGGAAGGGACCTGAACTTAACCAGTCCAGGGGCGGGGGCGGGTGGGGTCAGGAATCAGTGATCCCTTTGGCTGAGTGAAAGGGGGAATGACTTTCTCTCACATTGCCTATGGGACCTCTTCTTTATTTAGGGAGTTGATGGCCACATGTCAACGAGGCAGCTGAGGTTAGTTGGAGACTGTAGCCCTTTTGAATCAAAACCTAACGGGAAGGAAAAAGGCTTTCAGAGATGGTTTCTATGGAGCTAACCCGAGGCGGGTTGGAGCTCCAGGAAAGACTCCTGATCTGGGTGCCATCCTCCACAAAGCTCTGGGAGAGGTGCTGAAACCTCTTCAAGACTGTGGTTCCTAGCCAAGCCCCAGGAGTCTCCATGCTTATCTCCCCCTCCACAGGGCTAACCTGAGCCTTCATGGACCTTTCTCACTTTCTTTCTTTATGGAGAAAGTAGAGGAGACTTGTTAAGCTTCCAGACATGGCTGTCAACATTGCTGCCTTTCTTTCATCGTGGTTAATATGCTTGACTTTGTCCCTTATGGTTGGCACGGAGAAGATACTTAGGGATGTGTAGAGTGAAAACATCACAATTGCTAGTACAAGAGAGAAGCAGAAGTTCTGTGTCGTAAGGTCCTTCAGATCTGTAAGCCCCCAAACCCAGTGAGAACTGTCCATTGTATGCTTAAATGTAAAGATGATCTGTAGAGCTGTGATTGGACAATAGGATCTGATCTACTGGAAGCAGACTTAGGAAGGGCCCCAAGGAAGCCTTTATGTTCGCATCCTCCCTGGGTTCTGTGTGTAGAACTCTTCCTTCCCGGCTTCAGACAGGCGGGACTCCGGGAACATGTATTTTACAGACTTTGAGACTAAGTAGGCTGTAGACTTTGTCTTTGGCCAGCTCCTTCATAGGAAGGTAGGGAGGGAGTGTTAGGGGACTGTCAGACTTTATGGCTCCCTTTAAGAAGGAGGGTTTCTAGTTTCTGTGACCCACTTTGGGAAGGAGTTCTGACATCATGACTGACTGTGGGGAAGAATGAAAGTGGGGGAAGGAAGGAAGGAAGGCAGGAGGTCAGAGCTTTGCCATTAGGCCTTTCATTGCCAAATCTAGGCTGTCTGAGCCCCAACACTAGCTCATGTTCCTTCTTCTGTTGGAAAAATCTGGTTGTAACCCCATTTCTGCAACTCACTGACCCCAGAGACCCAGGGCCAGTTCCTTCATTGCTCAGGACTTGCATTTTAATTGAGCATATTCACTTCATTAAAGACTTCATAAAAATGATAGTCTTTAAATTTTATTTTATTACTTGTATCTGTGTGTGTGTGTGCACGTGGCTACCTACTAAGACCAAAAGAGGATGCTGTATCCCCGGGAACTGAAGTGTAGACAGTTGTGACATCCCTGATGTATGTGCTAGGTGCCAAACTCAGGTCCTCTGCAAGAACACCAAGTGCTCTTAACAGCTGAACTCTCTCTCTAGCCCCTCAAAATGAGTCTTGTTTGTTTGTTTGAGGTGTAAAAATTACAGATGATAGCATCATGCTCCTTCAGAAATGTCTGTTGATGTGGAAATGAGAAAGCATACTTGGTTGGGGGAGGGGGTCTGATAATGCAGGCTATCCCAGGCTGCTGGGCAAAGCAGGAGTGTCAGTAACATGGGCTGGAGAGATGGCTCAGTGGTTAAGAGCATTGCCTGCTCTTCCAAAGGTCCTGAGTTCAATTCACAGCAACCACATGGTGGCTCACAACCATCTGTAATGAGGTTTGGTGCCCTCTTCTGGCCTGCAGACATACACACAGAATATTGTATACATAATAAATAAATAAAAGAATTTTTTTTTTAAAAAAAATAACATAAGGTTAAGGAAAGTGTCTAAGAGAGGGAGATCCTGGGATGGAGCTCGCATTGGCTCACTTTCTCTAACCGTCCTCTCTGGTCCTCACTGTCTGCGCAGTAGGAGGAGTGGTGATCACCGCCATTCTAGTCAGGAGTGTCCTGCCACCTGGGTGAAGGTGACCTTTGCTTAGAGAGGACCCCTTGGGAGCGAGCAAGGTTTTCTGCCGGACCGGGGTTCCGCCTTTGTGCTGGCCTTGCAGGAATGCAGCTCTTGGTTATTTCTGGAGCTGAACTTGTCCCGGTTTGAGGAAGAATGCATTGATTTCAGACTTGGGCTTTTCTGTCATTGCCCTGATCTGTTTTGTGTGCATATTTGAAATACCAAAACAAAGTCTCTTTGTAGCCAGTGGAGAACAGATCTGTTTTTCATGTATGAACCAGAGCGCTCTGACCATAAATTTGGCAATTAGTAGCTGGTACCAGAGGAATTTTAAAATAACTAATCAGAACTTTGTGGAAAGACTTACCATCCACTGTGTTTTCCTTCCCCTGATAACCCTCTTAATTATTTGCATGAAAACATTTGCTCTGTGTAAAGAACGTTGAGGTGCTGTGGGGAATTTGTAGAATTGAGTATTTTTCACCTACAAAAATACAGCAGTAGAAATGGACTGTGCAAACCATTGCTGCCTGGAGACCCCGAGGAGAAGGCATTGTTAAAAGTTGACTAAACTCAGTCAATAGGAAAAGGCTGTTGTACACAGAAGGAAGTAGAAAAGTCACTTTCCCCCACAAAAAGTAAAGTTTCCTTTTGGCCCAGTAATATCAAGATGAGAGCTCCTCTTTACAAACTGAACAGTCATGTTTAGCAGCCTGAGATATACTTAATATTTAGGCTGACAGTGATGTCATAATAAGGAGTTTCTATTCAATTTGTTAAACATTGGATACGTGTGAATGCGTGTGTGTGCAGGAGTGCATGCTAGAGAAAAATGTTGGGTGTCCTGTGCTGTCACTTTCTGTCCTGTTCCTTTGACGACAGGATCTCTCACCGAACCCAGAGGTAGGCTCGCAGCTGGCAAGTTCCAGTGATCATCTGTCTCTGTCTGAGTGCTAGCATTAAAGACGTGTAGGACCACACTGTTTTTTTTAAAATGTAAGTGCAGAGGATTTGAACTCAGGTCCTCAAGTGCTCTTGGTCATTGATCCTTCTCTGCAGCCCTCATTTGTTAAACACTTGAGTTTAAATTCATGCCCTGAAACTTTGACAAACATTTATTGTCTTACATTTATTTTTGCCTGTTATGTGAATGAATGTTTGGTCTGCGTGTATTCCTGTGCACTGCATGCATACACCTGCTATTCAGAGTCCAGAAGAGGTGTTGGATCTTCCTAAACTGGACTTGCAGCTGGCTATATGACCTGCTGCATAGGTGCTCACAGCCAAGCCCAGGTGCTCTGCAGGAGCAGGGAGTGCTCTCAGCTTCTGAGCCGTCCCTCCAGCTCCACTTTATTTGGACCAGAGAGACGAAGCATCTTCAGAGAGTTTTGCTTTGAGCAGATGTGGGTGGAGAGGAGATGCTCCTTGAGCTGAAATGTGTGTAGAGCATGGGCTGGAGAGATGGCTCAGAGGTTAAGAGCATTGCCTGCTCTTCCAAAGGTCCTGAGTTCAATTCCCAGCAACCACATGGTGGCTCACA
>NC_022011.1:71158226-71172041 GCF_000317375.1 Microtus ochrogaster
TCCTCCCCGTAGAAGCAAGCTCTTTATAGCTAGTATGGCTCCAAGACTTGAAGTGATTGACAGTTGTGATGGATTTTATCTTCTTTTGAATTTTTCTTGTTGATTTCCTAGGGTGTTCTGTTCTATGTCGGAGTACACCATGCAGTGCAGAGTTTCTGCTGTCTGACACACTGGTGTGTCTTTCCCCAGAGACTAGATGAACTAAAGGAGAAATACCGAAAGTGAAACTTTTGATCATTAGTTTAACTTCTAGAGAATTTTGGTGCATTTTTTCTTTTTGTGTGAGCATATACATGTATGTGTATATGATGTGCGTGTGTGTGAGTGTGAGTGAGTGTGTGTGGTGTCAATTGTCATCTGCCTTGAGATAGGTCTCCTATTTATTACTACAGACAACAAACTAGCTGGCTATGACCTTCCAGAGATCCTCCTCTCTCTGTTCCAGTATAGGAACACGGGGGCTGCAAATGTACTCTGTCTCGTATGACTTTTCTGGCTTTCCGTGGGTTCTAGGGACTGGAGCTCAAGTCTTCATGCTTATATGACAAATACATTATCCACTGAGCTGAAGTCAGTGTTAGCCTGGTTTGTGATTATGACTTCTTTTTTAATTTTGGGCCAGACAAATTTTGCATGACTCAGCTGGATTTTTGTTGATTTCAGAATTTAATTCCTGGGAAGTCTTTATTTTCCCACCTTTACTGTGGTGTGTGTTTGCGTGTGTGCCTGCGCGTGGTGTGTGTGTGTGTGTGTGTGTGTACATATGCACATACACTATGATAGTGAGTAGTATAGTTATTTTTTACTCACATATGATTCATTTTTCCATGTCATTGTTTGGACAGCTTTTAGAATACAATTTAAACTTCCCCCAAGTCAGCTCTTTGTGGAAGAGTGGGGACCCAGGAGAGAAATCTACAGTTGATATCTGATAACCTGTTACACCCAAGACTGCTGACATAGGTCTAACTATCCTAAAAACAGCTGAGCTCCCGACACAGGCCAGCGGGATGTCTGGAATGGGGTGCCAAAAATCAATGTCACCTAGACCTTACTCTGTAGCATGGTGGGTAGCATGGTAGTTCTGCCGCAGATTAGGAATGACCTGATGGCCAATTAAGGGCAGCTTTGTGGACATACTGTGACCTTTATCTGAGATGGCCAGAGGGTCAGGCACAGGCCTCTCTGCGAGAGCCACCATGGCACGCGTGAGGGGTCTAGGCCAAGCTTATGGAATGGTTCTGCTGGTGTTTGCCTTTCTTAGGTGTCTAGTAGTTTTCACTGAGTTACAAACCTGGACAGTTGATTTGAAGATGAAATGTGTGTGTCTATCAAGCTTCTATTTTTTTTTTAAATATTTGTTCTCGCCTCCTTTAAATTAAAAACAAGCAATCAAATCCAAAAACTCTTTAGAGAAAATCTTGCTAACCAGGCCAGACTGACCTGAAACTGGTGATCCTCCTGCCTCAGCCTCCTGACTACTGGGATTACAGATGTGTGCCACCATGCCTGGCTTTCATGGCCTTTTAAAAGGACCACATCACTTTGCCCTGTCTTGAACTTGACTATCAGGAGAAATTTGTGTTTTCTACGGGGCTCTATATGGGGAGATACTATGTGACTCAAGAAGCACTTCAGAGGCAGAATTGGGCCTGAGCCATGCTCCTTTTGTGTGTAAAGCCTTGTTTGTAGGAAGGTTCAACCCCAAGAACCGCTCTGGCTTCCTAGATATCCTCCTCCTCAGATAGTTCAGTTTTGTTTGTTTGCCCAAAGCGCTCCCTGATCTGAGCGGAGAGGCCAGCCAGCCACTGACAGCCTGCTGAGGAGGATGAGCCAGCTAAGGGGCACGGAGCCCAGCTGCAACTCTGCATATTTGGGGTCAGGCCTTGCTGTTAATTAGCTGAGTGACCCACGGGTGGACTCAGTCTCCCAGGGTCTGTTTCTTCTTTGGTAAAACAAAGGCTTGGAAAAATAAATACAGGCTCAGACCCCGTGATAAGAAAGGTCACTCTGCTTGCTATGTGGTGGCTCTGGGGATGGCGGCATGTTGAGACCCCTGATCCTTCTCAGTGAGGGCCACAAAACTGCTTTACTCTGAGCATTGAGATGTAGCTTGTTGAGGCCACCTGAAGCTCTCAAGTCAGGCAGGTTTGGGATTCCTTCTCTAGTGGAAGTTGCCTTATGCTCCCCCCACCCCCTTCGCGCCCCATCCTTTTGGGCTTGGCACTGCCTTCTTCTTGGTGCATGGGCTTCATGAGGAAATAATAGCCCCATTGTTTCTTGTTGTAGAGCTGGTTTCCAGTTTCATCTTAATCCTGGGCCATTGTGTTGTTTTTACAAACTCAGTTCCCCAACCCCCACCCCCCTACCCCGTGCAAAATGCAGTTCATTCTTTTAAAGGACTCAGCAGCCATCCACAGGCGGATTCTCCTCATCTCCTTCCCAAAGTCATAACTATACATAGTAAAAATGCACGGGAGTGTGCACTGTTTAATTGGGCCACCTGGCATCAGGGTTAAAATGGGTTCCATCTGTATTTGGTTTGCAAATGCTTCCGAGGTATGTTCCAATCCAGTAACCTTCCAGAGTGGTGTCTGTGGTTCAGTGGCACCTGTAAAAAAGCATTTCTTTTAACCGTGTAGCTTCTCTCTTATTAATCATATCTTTGTGATTTCGTGTTTCCTTCTTGTTTCCATGAGCTAGAGCCGGCAGGTCTATATCCCACCTTGCCAAGTACCTTACTACTAGTAACGGGCCCAGTTTAGCCTCGTAACCCTGATCAGACACGGAATGCGGAGAATGCACTGCCTGTGCTGCCTGTCCCTTTTCTAACCTGGCTGTGAACTCCTGATGTCTTCATTGAAAGCTCTGTCACATTCCTGGTGTCTCTGCCCCGTAGTTTCCCACCGCATATTTATTCATAGGAAATTCATATAAATCTCAAGGTACTTCTAGGTTATCCTAAGGAATCTTTCTCTGAACATGAATTACACATGAGGTCATTTTGCAAACGATAGTCCCAGTGTGTCCTACTTTTAACTCCTCCCCTTTTCTCTTCAGAGACAGAAGAGTGTTGACAATGTTGAAGGCTGTGCTGAAGAAGAGCCGGGAGGGAGGAAAGGGAAGCAAAAAGGAAACAGGTATGTGCACCAAGTTGAGTTGAGCTCTTTTGGGGTTATGGCGGGCAGCCCTGGGCAGCCAGATCCCACCACTACAGGCTAGGTAGGTGCATGGCTGTGGAACCAACCCAGAGACACTCAGAACCAAACAGTGTTTTGGAGTGCATTCTACGCATTGTGCGTCTGATCAGGGTTATGAGGGCTCTGTAGTTCTTAAGTTTCTTGTTTTTTAAATGAGACACAATGTTGGAAATAAGCTTCAATTTTGAGCCAGATCCTTTCCTGAAAGATGTTAAAGGTTCATAATTTTAAAAGTCGTTCAGATTCAGAAGCACAGTTAAAGACGTTGAAGGATAGCAGTTGTGTTTAGGAGTTTGATTTCTAGGAAGCCCTTTTCCTTGTCCCACACGGAGTTGAATTTTATGTCTAACCAACTGTTGCCTGACTGGTTCTTGTGTTTTCGGGTATCAAATTTTATTCCTAACAGGTGTAGCCCTACTTCATGCCAGACTGCTCACTCAGTGGGAGGAGAGTGGTTTAACTTGGCTTGGGTTTCCCTCCTGTCTGTAGTGTTTTGGTGCCTATTTGGCCATTGTGACCTGAGTGGCATCACATTCCATGTGGTCACCTCCTCTAAGGTTGTTCTGGCCACAGTTAGTCTCTTCTTCGTTCCAGTTCTTTTGATAGAAAGTCTATGCTTTGCGTGTTTGTATTCACAGTTCAAAGGAGCTTTTGGAGCTACCTTGCAATCCTCTCTTTCAGCTCATGTGAAATCTACTCTTGTTGGCAAATGGCTTCTTTGAAAATGACTTAATGTCAAGTAATATTTCAGTTTTCGTTTCTGTGACAGTATCATAGATAAATAAACTTAGCATCATCAATTATAATTAACTTGTAATTCAAAAGGCCTTATATATTGTTGATTTGTCTTCATGCTTTTATAAGGGGCTCTGTAGACCTCTGGATATTTTAGCTAGATAAAATTTCTGCTTATTACTAATTATCCCTTAAACAGAGCCTGCGAAGTGGCAAACTCACCTCAACAGTGGAGCCTTTATTACAAGGTTGCTGTTAGGATTCTATTACACACTTCTCATTACTGCCTGGGTAAACAGATACAAAGAATAGAAGGAAGCAGATTTTAATGATATAAACAGAAGACTGCATAGTTATCTCATAACCTTAGAAAATCAACCCCTAGCTTTGAATAATTAATTAGAATTGTTACTGTGGAGAAATTTTAGTTCACATAATTTCTTTCCCAGGGCACATTCATCTTCTGCTGGGTCAGGGCCAAAATGTCTTTCTCATTATTTTTCTGAAAGCAGTTAATTTTTTTTTCAAAGTTTTGGCTCATCTGATACTAATTCTAGAGACTTTATTTGTTGCCTTCGAGACCTTTGTAATTTTTTAGCATAAACGTAGACAGTTTAGGTCTTGGGATGGAGCTGCCAAGCAAACAGGTACCCACCCCCACTCCCTTCCAGGACCAGGGTCTGCACGCCAAACTCCCTATAGAGTAACAGCATCTCTCAACAAAGACTGTCCTCTTCCACGGTGCCAGGGCCATGGGAAATAAGTTGAAATGATGTTCGGCACCTGCGCCTTCAGGCAGGCCAGACAGCAAGCATAGTTTGCCTTTGAAAGGTTTCCAGTTTCAAAACATGGGACTTGGGGCTTAGGTCTCCCTTTGGCCTTTTAAGAGGAACTACTGCTTTTTCTGTGAGTCCTGTCTTTGTCACAGTTCCCACACTCTGGGTTTTTCACTCGAGCACACCAGCTTGAAAACATAATGGGAACATTTTGTATAAAGCATCTGTATGGTCTGTGTTCCTTGCTGTTAACTGGAACCTGGGTTGTGTCATGTTGGGAACAAAGCAGTTGGGGTTTTACATCCAGATGAAGTCATGTGAAAAGATTTGGGTAAATACTTGGGTTTTGACAACTTCTATGTTGAGTTGTATGCCAGCTCATCATCTCAGTGAATCCCAGTTGAGTCTCTGAGTTAAAGCTAGCGGCCTGAGACAGCTGTAAGACTTGGTAACCAACCACTCCTCCTCCAGCATGGTCAGGCTTTGCAGCGCTGTTTCCAATTAAAAGCATTCTTTGCTTATTTTTGTTTTTATTTTTCGAGGCAGGGTTTCTCTTTGTAGCCTGGGCTGTCCTGGAACTCATAGACCACGCTGGCCTTAAACTCACAGAGATCCACCTGCCTCTGTCTCCCAAGTGCTGGGACTAAAGGCGTGTGCCCCCTCTGCCTGATTGTTTTATTTTCGGTGCTGTTTTTGAGACAAGGTTTCTGGTGAGCAGCCCAGCCTGGCCTTGAGTTTATGCTCTTTCTGCCTCTGCCTCCCAGTTGCTGGGATCACAGCCCTGTGCTTGCCACACTAGGTTAAATGTTACTAGTTCTCATTCACAGCCACAGCTAAGGATTCAGCCCAAGGCTGTCAACCCCCTAGTGCATTCTGCAGATGAACTGTATCCCCAGTATTGAAAAGGCTTTCTTCCAGCTTCTGTCCCTAAAAGAATATATCCGATATATCTACCTTAAGCTGTGTGGAAAAAAATTAGCAAGTGTTGACACTCAAATTATATTTATATATATCTCATAAAATGTGAGATTGAATTCCATTGACGGAACTCTAAAATTAGCAAAATTCTTTTTAAAAATGATTATGCATTTCCATCTATGCTGGTAGATGGGCAAAATCTTAGTTTCTGGAAACTGGAGAGGCATGTTGGGGAATGAAATCTCAAAAATTCTGAAGTGTTTTGGGGATGCATGTTCTCTTTGCCCTTGTTGAAGTTCCGTCAGTAAAAAATGAGCCACATCTGTCTCTTGGCCTTGAACTAGGCCTGTGGGAGCAAAAATAAATAGTAAAGGCTATCAAGATAGCTCACCTGGTAAAGTGCTTGCTTCTAAGCCTACAGGATGACTTGCATTTGATCCCCATTTCCACATTCTGGAAAGAGAATTAACTTCTGAAGCTTGTCCTTTAATGTGAGTGTGCACATTATATGTAAACACACACACATACATATATATGGTGCACACATAATATATAAATATATATATATTTTAAAAACCAGTATTTAGCCACAGTAGAAGGGTGTATTAGACAAAGATGTCTCCTTTTTTCTTCCCATTTTCATGGCAAAGTCTTGTTTTAAAACCAGCACATGAGGCTCCGTCTTTAATCCAAAGCTCTTCAGAGAGGTTCGCCACCTACTACTGAATTTCTTGATTTCATCTGACCTATCTTACCAGATGGTTTTCATGCAACGTCTTATTAAACTGTTATTAAATGGGTTAACTGCTGTATTCTACGGTCAGGAGTATCTGATGTGAGAGCTGAACCTAACAAGAGTGTCAAGCACATTAAACTAGCAGAGGAAGCCAACCTCTCTTCTCTAGAGAAAATGAATAATGTTCCATGTTGAAACAGCAGAAGTCTTTAATAATAAATCTGCAAGCTTTATGCGGAAATAAATGATAAAACTTTATTGATGACTCAAGACTGAATAAAAATAAATATTAAATTCCTAGGTGTATACACACACACACACACACACACACACACACACACATGCACATTTATTATTTCAAGCCAAGTAGTTCCCCTAAAATTATCTGTACAGTTCTCTTATTCCCTGATGAAATCCCTCCTTTGTGGTTGATTCTTGTAGTCCTGGGGATCAAATCCTGGACCTCGAAATATGCTTCATCACTGATAGAAGCCTGCCCTCAATGCAATGGTTTGGTTTCGAGTGTAGCACAAATTCTAATTGGTATTGATGATAAAAACCCAGGGTCAGATACTAGGAGATGAAAGCTGAGAGACCAGAGAAGCAGTGCAGCCAGCCACTAGAGACCTTGTATCTTTACCGAATCCTCAGACCAAAAGGGCAATCCTGTCCTCAGACTACAGGGGCAATCCTCTGACTACATCTGTCTCCACCAAACCTCAGACTGCACTGAACTCCTGTCTCCTCCCGTCTTATATTCCTCTCTCTACCCAGCCAATATTGCTCATCTCCACCTCCCTCTGGCTGGAATTCAAAGCGCTGGGATCACCTTTGTGTGAGTCTCGTTTTAGACAGATTCACTCTCGGGTAGCCCAGGGTGGCCTTGAACTAACAGAGCTCCAACTGCCTGCTTCCCGCAAGTTCTGGGATTAAAGGTGTGTGCCACCACTCCCTGACCTCTAGTGGCTTAGCTATGTATTCTGATCTGTAGGCAAGTTTTATTTGTTAAAATATAAAATACCAATACATTTGAGGACTTTTTTTTTAAAGGTTTTCCAAAGGGATAGTTTTAGGTTCACAAAAAAATTGACTAGATGATATGGCAGCTTCCCCCACGTGTATCCGGCTTCTCCTATTGAAAACAGCCACACCAGAGTGCTCCGTTTGGTGTATTTGTTACACTGGCAATGATGGTGATACAAAGCTGGTTTACAGTAGGGCCATGGGTAGATGTCTATATCCTGTGGTCTAGAGAGAATATCGTAGTACCATATAGAACATTTCGACCTCATCCTGTGTGTTTCTTTTTTTCTAACACAGCATAAAATTGATATAAAAATTCATCTGGAAGAGAGGGGGCTTGGGACTAGGCAAGGGGAACTGGAAATCATGGCAAGTACTTGTAGAACAGCTAAGGCCTGGTTTACATGCCTGGGTTCTCTCTGCAAAGAAGCTGGAAGAGTGCGTGTAAATTTTTCATGTCTGTGGGGCAGGTGCATTTTGCCTCCCATCAGGGAGGGTTCTTAAGTCAGAGACAATGGGAAGGTGTCTTTCCCCTCCAAACTGACTTGGTGTAGCTCATGACAATAGCCAGCACTTCACAATGAGCAGCCGGCTCCTCTAGAGTTTTGTTGTTTTTGTTCTTGCTGTCAAGAAATGAAACATACTTTTATTTGATATCTAATACAATTAAAGTTCACAGTGGATAATGTGTTTTTTTTTTTTTTAAACATGGGTTTTTTTTTTTTTTTTAATCTTTTGCCTTCTTTAAGAGGGGACTGGGCATTCTCCCTGTTTGTATCCCTTCTCTAGTCAACTTTACTTGATTATTCTCTCTCTCTCTCTCTCTCTCTCTCTCTCTCTCTCTCTCTCTCTCTCTCTCTCGTGTGTGTGTGTGTGTGTGTGTGTGTGTGTGTGTGTGTGTGTGTAGGAAATGGTCTTAATTTGGAGCAATTTATTAAGCTTTGGCCTTTACCTTTTCCATCACTGAAACCCAGGTTGGCTAAACACACTTGTAATGTGTTGATTAAGGCAGTGGATAGTCTCTCAGCCTCTGTGTGTACCCAATTAATTGGTTTGTTTTGCATTTGTTTCTTCACTTTGAATTCGTAGCAAAAGGAAGCCGTTGTCGTCTGCAGAGTCTAAAAGCCATTGATGTGATTGTTAAACTTGGTATTTTAAGCCGTTCCAGGCTGCCTTCTGGCTCTCGGTGGTACCTTCTAAAAATGCCCCAATATAAACGGCGCTTTGTTTCATCCAGAAAATATGAAGCTGCTTTTGATTATTCTGTGCTCTGTTGCTTGCTTTCTGCGGCTGTGGACCATTATTTAGGAATTTGGTGGAGCGACCGTAGTGCTGAGATGTGGCCGTTTGGTATCTCCTGTTAAGAGTACAAACTATTTCTCCAGCAACACAGTAACCATAACAATTCCCTCTCAAGGTAATGCGTTTCTCTTTAGCACAGCATTTGAATAACCGAATAAAGTGTCAGTCTGATTTAAGCACAGCGTAGAGCTGGGGTGCAACTTTCCCCAGGGTCTGCTAGGTTTCTGCATCGTGTGTTTGCTTTGTTCTTTTAACAAAGTCTACAAACCAAAACACGAGAATTTGGAATTAGCAGACACAAATTCAAATCTCAGCCTGATTACCTCTGGGCTGGTTGAAACTTGCGCAAAATTTTCTTATAGAGATATTGTCGAGGTTTAATTAGAAATTCTTTCATCCGGGCTGGTGGTGGTGGTGACGCACACCTTTGATCTTAGCACTCAGGAGGCAGAGACAGGGAGATCTCTGTGAGTTCGAGGCCAACCTGGTCTTCAGAGTGAGTTCCAGGACAGCCAGAGCTGCTATACAGAGAAATTCTGTCTCGAAAAACAAACAAAAAACAAAACAAAGAGAAAAGAAATTCTTTCTACCTGGGTTGATACTTAGATTCTGGTAGATATTCATTGCACCTTTTCTTTCTTGAGAAAACTGTGGCAGTTTAAAGAACAGAGGAGATACAGACCCAGGCCACCCTTAAACTTGCAAGATAGCTCAGTTTGCAGCCCTCCTGTCTCTGCCTCTCAGACAGTGGGGTACTAAATCTGCACCATTACCCTGGCTAGTTCAGCTGACATGGGCTGGAGCCATTTGAAAAGAGGGAACCTCAATTGAGAGAATGCCTTGACCAGATTGGCTTCTGGGCAAGCCCGTAGGTGCATTTTCTTGATTGATGATTGGTGTAGGAGAGCCCAAGCTCTGTGGTTGGTATCACCCCTGGGCTGCTGGTCCTGGGTCCTGTAAGAAAGCAGGCTGAGCCCGGCGGTGGTGGCGCACGCCTTTAATCCCAGCACTCGGGAGGCAGAGGCAGGCGGATCTCTGTGAGTTCGAGGCCAGCCTGGTCTACCAAGGGAGTTCCAGGACAGGCTCCAAAGCTACAGAGAAACCCTGTCTCGAAAAACCAAAAAAATAAAAATAAAATTCAGCTAACCTATTAAAAAAAAAAAAAAGAAAGAAAGCAGGCTGAATAAGCCATGCAGAACAAGCCTGTGAGAAGCATTCCTCTATGGCTTCTATTTTGGTTCCTGCCTTGAGTTCCTGCCCAGGACTTCCTCTGGGAAGGACTGTTATCTAGAAGTGTAAGATGAAGATAAGCCCTTTCATCCCTGCATCTTTTGGCTGTTTTCATAATGACAAGAAAGATTCTAAGTAAGATAACCATTAATTATACTGGATGTCAAACAAACGTCTTGTTTTTCCCCTGGAAGCTAAAGAGAAGTCAGGACTGATCTCAAATAAGAATGATATTCTAGAAGCTTCTTTTGATGACTTTCTATCCTTAAATATGGAGTCTTCTATCTATTTGGGGTGATAAAGGTGCTTCTCCCATCTTTATTCGTTCCTCCATAATCTAAATAGTAAGCTCTGAGTTGTTTACTAGATGGTAGTTATTATTTTGGAAATTCTTTTTCTGTGTTTTTCCACCATTAGCCTTCTTTGTGCAATTAAGCGGGAAGGCAACTTCCCTTGCAAAAGTGATTTCAGGAGATGCCAAGCAGATCTGAGGATAGATCTCTAAATACAGTCTATAGACTGTTCTAACACATCCTCATTTACGAAGGTCTTTAGTTTTGAAATACAGACCTTTATTGTCTTCATCCACTGGTTGCTTTCCCATGCTTTACGGAAGCATAAAGAATGAACGCGTTAGAGGAAGGGAACACGCGTGGGGCATTTGTCATGTGCTGCACACCTGCACATGCGGGCCATGATGGCTTCCTCATGAACTTCCTGTTTGCTGTGTGGCGCAGACTTGGAGCAAGCTCTGTGCTATAGGGAAAGGGAAGGCGATCGCCCAGAACCCCCCACTCCATGTGGCCAGTGAGACCCCCAGGAATCATCATAAAAGCTGATGCAAAGCTCCCGTATGCTTTTCCTTGAGCCCCTGCTGGATGTGTATGCATGCAAAAGGAAGCTTAACTTCAATAGGGAAATGATAAGTTAGAAACCTAGTTAAGAATATTTTTGTTTATCAAACTGGATTTTATTTGTTTTTTCACTCTATGAAAGGGTTTCTGTTTTTTTTTTTTTTTAAAAAAACAAAACCTGCAAAGAGCCTCATCAGTATGTTTCATGTTTCTATAAAATCTCCATATTTTAGTATCTATGTGAGCTGTTTGCATTTTGGGGAGAGAATTTCAAGGTTTTATTTCTATTTTACAAAATTATGGACAGCTGGGCTCACCTCCCTCTACTGGCCGATAGTGTCTGCAGAGGAGACTGTGGTGGCCTAACTTTTAGCGGGCTATGATCTGAGCTTAGCATTTTTGGTTAGAGTCTTAGGAATAAAAATCAAACAATTATCTCAACAGCTGATTTAATTCTTCACTATTAAGTTTTCAGCCAGGAGTTGCCCATATTTAAGGTGGTATGGGAGTATCCAGGTGATTAGATTTGACCCTGATGCTGTCCCAGTGCACAGAGGGCACAGGAACTGTTTTCTGTCCGAGGAGAATGTACACTGGGTAGCTGTAGTGTAGTGGTTTGGGTTCTCGGTTGGGGCCCTTTAAAAAAAGATTTACTTGTATTTGTGGGTGTGTGTGTTTCTGCCTCTCTGCCTGTCTGTGTGCCTGTGGATCCAAGGAGAAAGCGGCACATCCCTTGGAGCTGGAGTGATAGGCAGATGTGAGCGTCCTGTCACAGGCTCTGGGGTTATCTGGAGTTTTCCTGGGTCGTGGAACTGGCTGATTAGCAAGGCTAGGAGCCTGGCTGTGAACTGTACGTTAAGGATAGAAGGGGGAGTCTCCTGGGTGGCTTCAGCTTTACTTTCCCTCCCTGAGTAGTTAGATGTCATTGCATCTTCTAGGAGGGCTCTCCAGAAGGATGGGTTTTAGATGGCTGTAGTTTATTTTAGAGAATATTGTTCCAAGTACCAGATGTGAACATTATTTTGATTTTTGATAGTGCATTTCCTTATCTGCTCAAGCTACCATAACAAAACATCTTTGGTGGGGTGGCTAAAACAACAGGAATTTATGTGTTTCCAGTTCTGGAGGCTGAAAATTTGAGATCAGGGAGCCAGCGTGTCAGGTTATGGTGAGGGTTTTTCCTGGTTGGTGAAAGATGGCCTTCTAGCTGTGCCTGCATGTGGTGGAGAGAGACAGCATGCTCTTGGGTTCCCTTCTTACACGCGTGTTGTGCACTAACAAGGACTATGCACTTATATCACCAACCTGTTGAGCCTGCCTTGTCTGCCTAACGCCTGGAGTCTCATCTGTAAACACCGCCACACCACAGGGTGTTACAGCATCAGCATAAGAGGACACAGTGTGCCATAGTGTTTCCTGTTCTTAAAGTGTGATGCTGTAATTCACTGGTGAAAAACACACCATTATTTCGTGTACTAGTAAAGAAAAAAGCGTCTGTCGATTAAATTTTTATAGTACTTTTATTAAGGTTTTGTGTAATCTATCTTGGAGATAGTTTTTTTTTAACACATGTTACTTTAAAGAGTTCTTTTATGTTTGTTTATGTTTATGTATGACATGCGCCATGGCATGCCAGAGGGCAATTTCTGGAGTTTGTTCTGTCACTGGGATTGAACTCAGGTCCTCAGGCCTGGAGGCAAGTGCCTCCATCATGCATGCCCACCCTCGCTTTTTTTGTTTTTGTAATTATAAAAAACATTGGTTGTGATTAAAAATTCTATTCAGAGTGCAGTCATTGTTTATTTTATTAGCATTTCTTGTCAGGTGTGGAGGCACAGGCTTTCATCCCAGTACTCTGGAGGCTGGGGCAGGAGGCTGGTGTGAGTGCAAGGCCCACCTGGGCTCCGTAGTGAACGCTTTATGGTCCTAACAGCAGACAGCATTTAAAAAAATGACTTTCTACTAATAAAATTGAGAATAACTATGGGTCTTTGAAGCAATGTCCAATTGGGAAAATCAGGTAGGGATGAAGAAAAGAAGACAGGATGCTTTTGCTTTAAACACACACACACACACACACACACACACACACACACACACACACACACACACACACACACCCCTCCGTCTTCAAAAGCTGCCCAATATTCTACTGCGCTATCATACTTTGGTTTGTCTTTTTTCTCCCTCTGGAAGACAAACACCTTTGTATGAGTTGGTTCCTGTAGGAGAAGGAAGATTCCCAGACTGCAGTCAAGGGTTAGAAGAGATGTATTTGGTTTGAGCTCGTGGTGCCCTTCGCAAGTTATTTTCCAGAAATGTGTACTGGTCGTCACGAATGTTAAGTGGCAGGTGTGAGCATGCTCTTGGCCCAATTCTTCTTAGTATTAAGTGTGTTGTGAATGTTAATAGTGCCAGTGTTGTAGGTAAACTGTATGTCTAATTAAAGCTAGTATTTGATACCTCTTGTGTATTTTTTGCTCAAGTACGTTACCTTTTCAGTGACCTTTTGTTCTGGCTCACTCTGTTCTGTTGGCCTTGGCGAGCGCCTGATCAGTCCCTCTTTTGCTTTCCTAGCGTGGCCCTGGTTTGTATGTGTGGCATTTCCTTTTCTGCTTTTTACATTTTGTTTGTTTTTGTTTCAAGAGATAGGATACTTGCTTTGGTGCCCAGAATGATCCTGAACTTGTGTGATTAGCAGGTCATCTGGCCTTGGCCTCGGAGTGCTGGGATTTAAAGGCCTGTGCTACCGCATCTGGCAGATATGTTACGATTCGTTTTGATAGTTGAGAGGCTGAAACCTAGCCCTGGCGCACTTGCCTGTAAACCCAGCACTCAAGTGAGTTTAGAGCCTGGGCTAGCCTACATGATGATTTCCTGCTATCCTGTGTGACGCAAGGGGACTCTGTCTTAAAATAAAAGTTTTATTGTCCTTCTGGTCATGATTGAGAATTAATTTTGAAATGAATCTCCCTGTATGTACCTGTCTGTGTTTCCATGTAGCTTTTTTTTTTTTTTTTGTGGTGCACGCCTTTAATCCC
>NC_022011.1:71172141-71187860 GCF_000317375.1 Microtus ochrogaster
ACAGAGCTAGTTCCAGGACAGGCTCGGAAGCCACAGAGAAACCCTGTCTCGAAAAACCAAAAAAAAATTAAATAAATAAAAAAAAATAAAAAAGTAGTTTATATTTTTCTTGATTTTGCTGAAACACCCTTCAGAAAGATTACATTAAATTTATAGTCCTACCAACAGTTTACTAGAAAATGTGTTTATTCAAATCCTTACCAACATTGTAATTAAACAATTTCATTTTTGCCAGTATCAGGAAAGTTGCATTTTAATGTTTTAATTATGATTTTTTAAAAAAAGGTATGAACTTAGCACCTTGTGTGCTCATTAAAGCCACTCTGTCTGGAACTATACTGTGACTGTATAGCTTACCAGCTCCATGAACCTGGACTTAACGTGTTCTATGCTCATTGCTCGCTTATGAGGATTGAATTAATCAATATTATAGAAGTGTTTCAGCTGATGTTTGACACTGTATGTGTTGTCTAGCTTTTTGTCAATAATAAAATTTATTTCTTTATCCTGCTTGTTTGCCTCTTTTCTCATTGGGTTTATTAGCTATTTCGATATTTTAATGAGTGTTTAATCATTGAGAGCTTATCAGCTGAAAGTTTTAAGCAAGGCAAACATGTCTTATGTTTAATTTTTAATTACAATGCCTAGAAAGCTTTATCTAAGTCATCCTTTATATTTGGTTGGATTAAGTGACAGATTCTGTACTGATACTGTAAGTTCAGTGTTAAGTCACTTTTTGAGGCGATGAATTCTATGTCCCTCCTTTGTTCCCAAGAGTGATGCTGATGGGATTTCACCTCTTGGACCCACATCCGCAGTGCCAGGTACGGTTCTGAAGATGAGATCCTTTGTAGGGCTTGCTCCTTCTTAAGCATTCAGCTGTTAACATGGCTGGCTGGGCTCTCTGAACACGAGACCAGGTACTGTTTGGTGTAGGAAGGTTTTGTACTGAAGTGAGTTAAGAGCGCTTTTGTAATGCCTTCAGCCAGGCACTCAGGAGGCTGAAGTAGGATTGCAAGCTGGAGGTCAATCTGGGCTGTGTAGTGAAACTCTGTCTTGGAACACAAACCCAGATAAGGAAACAAAACAAAACAGAACAGTCGTATGACGTGGCCTCTCCGTTTCAAGTTTGAAGGCCTAATAGCTTTCTTAGAACAGCTTACTGTATTTCTTTGAACCTTTACCTTTCTTGCCTATGAAATAAAGGTAATTTGTATCAGATAGCCATTATGAGAGTCAAATACAGTGAATTTTGTTTTAAAATTTCAACATCAGGTGAGATTAGAAGGAACCCCATGTGGCACCTTTGTGAAGAAATACTCATCAGGCACGAAAATAAAGTGTATACATGCAGATATTTAAATATATCATGGGCTTTGATATGCAGATGGGATTTGTTTTTCTTCAGATATTAAAGAAATGAGGAAGTGAACCACAGTTGACCAGGAAGCAGATTCTCTAGAGAAGACATGATGGTCTGTATGAAAAAGTTATTCTTTACCACACACTGTTATACAGTGTGCTGAATGCTTATATTTCCCTGATGTAATGGATAGCTTATAAATGCAGGGTAAGGGCTGGGTTATAACAGTGGTTGAGTGCTTACTGAGCATGCCCAAGGCCCTGGTTAGATTCCTAGATCCACAGAAGGAAAAGGAAGGAAAGCCACTCTGAACTACGTAAAGATGGCATGGTTAAGTCACAAAGGCAAATAGCCCAGTTTCTTTGTCCCGGAAGTGAGTGATCTGGGTGCTTGGGTTCAGTTCCCAGCTCACGCTGCTGAACCTCACTGTCTTCCCCGTTTTGCTTCTGTGAAATGGGGGAGAGTAATCCTGCAGAGCTGATCTGTTGAATATTTAAAGTCAGAATTAAAAACAAATTATCAGGGGAAAAAAGTATATGAATATTGACCACAAACAGACTTGTATTCCCTAAATAATACAGCACGACACCCAATTTACATAGCATTTCCATTGTATTAGGTATTGTCCAACATCTGGCAATGATTTTAAAGAATACAAGAAGATCTATGTAGGTTTTATGCAAGTGCTTTGTCATTTTCCATAAGGGATTTGATCTTCCTAAGATTTTAGTATCCATTGGGGATATTGGAACCAATCCCCTGCCAATACCTAGGGGCAAGTGTTGATTCTTTGAAGAGAAAATGAGTTAAAATCCATATAACACTGCCTGGACCATAGTGAGCATGTTAGAAACATTGGCTCTTGTATTTGATGGGAAGCTCTTTGCTTTTTTTTTCTCTTTCCAGTCTCCATTAGACGTTAGTAACTGGTGGCATCTTGGATGTGTTGTTTCATTAGCTCACTTATTTGTGTGGCCAGCCCGACCCTGGCCACTCCATGTGGTGCAGATCGGGGAAAGAGCTACTTACTAGGCAGTGCCCTTAGCAGAACGCTGCAGGGTCAATTGCTGTAAACAGTCTGGGAAGACACGTGTTCGCTATGAGCTGGAGGAGGGCAGGGGGACTGGGGCCTGGATGCAAGGATTTGAAACAAGAAGCTTCTGTGTCAGCAAAGATGTGTGTGCATTTCAAGGGCTGTGCCCGAGATTCACCACTCACTTTGTATAGGAACAGACTCTAGTGTAACTGATGGGCAATCCTACACCTGGCCGTCTCCTCCACCAGACCTACTCGGTTGTCCCCTTGGAAACGACTGGATGGGGACCACACATCTGTGCCTTGGTGGGAGTTGTTGAGTGGTTGGAGCTGCCCGTGTGCTGCCATTTCTTTCTGTGTCACTGCAGGGACATCCCCAACGAGTTACGCAACATTTGTGTGTGTGTGTGTGTGTGTGTGTGTGTGTGTGTGTGTGTATGTGACTTTGAAAACTCTTCGGCAAAGTATATTCCCCCATTCTACAGCAAAACTGTGTTCTTGGCAGTCCTATAAAGATGAACTTTAAATACAGATACACAAGTACAGAAGTTAAAGGATTCTATTACAAAAGAACGCGGCACACGGTTTGATCAAAGCAATTTGTCAGTGTATTTCATTTGATCGTGTTTGTGCTGATTCTGTGTCAACATTTGCTCACTCACATACTTACACTTACAAGTTAGATACACAGGAAGGAATAGCTAGGGAATAGGATTTTCCTGTGCAACTTGCATGATGTTAGAGGGCTCCTTTCCCAGAGACATGCTCGAAGAGTGGATGAAGCAAATAGCTTGCAATCCATTTCATGTTTTAGAAGTCGTGGTTAGGGTAGAATGTTAATATGGTTAGCTGCTGTGAGACAATGTTGACATTGTTGCTAAGATATGTTATCAGACCTGTCGCTGAGGATGCTGTTTTGGAAACTGAGCAGTGATATGTGTGTGTGTGTGTGTGTGTGTGTGTGTGTGTGAGAGAGAGAGAGAGAGAGAGAGAGAGAGAGACAGAGAGACAGAGATAGAGACAGAGAGAGATGACAGAGCAGACATGGTATGTAGAATACAAAGGACCAAAAAAAAAAAAAAAAAAAACAGTGGTGGCACACACCTTTAATCCCAGCCCTTTGGAAGCAGATGCAGGTAGATTTCTGTGAGCTTGAGGTCAGCCTCAGAGCGAGTTCCAGGACAGCCAGGGCTACACAGTGAAACCCTGTCCCAAGAAACAAAACAAATGTCCAGCACCCAGTAAATGCAAAGCCATTTCATTCTTTCCTCTAGTTCCACACCTCACTATGGGCCTAAAAAGGACCTGGTTAAATAAATTAACATGTACATAGTCAATTTATATGGTCTCTGTCTGGAATAGGAACAGAGTTGGTTATGCTGTGCAGTTTTGAGTATGTGTATTTTAGGGGTGTGTGTATGTATGCAGAGGCCAAACTCAGGTGTTATTTTGTGGGTACCACACAGCTTGGATTCTCTCACAGACTTGGATTATGCTCACAAGGTAGGCCAGGCCAACCAGGTAGTGAGCTCAGGGAGCCTCTTGCCTCTGCCTCTCCAGTGTTGGCTGGGATGGCAAGTGTATCACTATACCCCATGCAGCAAAATTTTTTTTTTTTTAATGTGGATTCTGTGGAGGAATCCTCACAATTGAGAAAAACTTTTTGTTATTTTTGAGAATTTCACATTCTACCTAGAAACTGTGAGCTATCCCCTCTCCCCAAATGTTTGTAGATCCCCTTTTCCCTGTGATGAAAATTTCCTTTTAACTGAAACAGGAGAGATCGCAGCTCCCTATCTCCTCGCTCTTTCTCTTTAGTGAGGCCTGCTGGCACACGGCTTTGCCGTTGGTACTGGTAGAGTTTGGGACTGAGTAGTGAGTGAGGGGGTGGCGTACAGGTTATGGTATTGTTCCAGAAGCCTCTCCCTCCACTTATTTTTTCCACCCCCAAAATGTCACCATGTCCAATGTGACAGAATGTTCCCGATGATTACCATCCAGAGAAACACGACTTGCTAAATGATCTGTGGGTGACAGCATTTCTTAGGCACTGAGCAGTGAGTTCTCCATGCTCGGTACACACTTGGCTTAGGGCATCTGCCGCTTGGGCCAGCGTGCCAGTGTACTGCCGTGGTAGAGTCGTGACTGGAGTCAGGAGCCTGGGTTCTCAGCCGTGGGCAACTCTATGTGCCCTCATCATTTTAAGTGTCTCTTTTAAATGGACTATGATGAATAAATTAATGTATGTAAAATGTTAATGAGGTGTCTGGCACATTGAGTAAGGACTTAATAATGACTACTCGGTTAATCATCCTTACTAGGGGGCTGGCAAGATGGCTTAGCAGTAAAGGTACTTGCTGCCAAGCCTGGTAACCTGAGCTCCATTCCCAGAATCCGCACGACAGAAGGGAGAGAACCGGTACCTGCAAGCTGTCCTCCAGCTGTCCCGCTCCACCCACACACATGCAGTCAGCAAAGGCGGTCATCTTCATTAGTCCAGATACACTCAGTAGACAGAATAGCGTTTATAATTAAGACATAACTGCACATTCCAGCATGTTACTGTGATGCCCCCTTGATGTGAATGTCAGTGAGTTTGGGCTGTAATCTTGGGACTAAAGGAATATTAGTGAGATGGGGGGGAGGGGGTTTAAGATGGATACCTTGTAGGCACTGGCCGTTCCTGGCTATCCTGTTGCTTGGTTTGAGAATACTAATGACATGTGTATGATGTCTGTGACACTGTGCATGAAGAGGGTGAACTTGGGTTTGTGTTTCAGGACATTTGGCATTATGAAAAGAAATCAGTAATTGGTTGAGCTTGGAAGTTGAAGGCAAAGAAATTGAATGAGACAACTGGGCTGTGGTTAATACACGTTAATCCTAGTTGCGGGGGTTGGGGCCAGCCTGGGCTTCATGGGGAGACCCTGTGTCCACATGGGGAAGAAGCCAGTTTAGACCATCACTGTAGAACAATCAGTAGGGAATCGGCCATCCTACGTCAGTAAGACCTCGATATATGGGTTGGGTGTGTTAGCTTAAGGTTGAACCTGTGGATTGAATTTCATAGTGGTTATGATTGGAAGCTTTTGGATATAGAAAAAGGAGGCTTCTTGGTAAGTATTCAGTGGGATCGCTTTACTGAGCAACCCCAGAAGTAAAAAGAGAAGTTTTTACTTCAAGTCTACTTTATAAAATATTCGTGTCCTAAACATTGCCAGAATCCATGTCAAACTAGACACAGCCAAGGAAGAGGGAACCCATCCTTGCCTCTAAGCCTGAGGAACAGCCATCCTCAATGTGTTACTGTGCTTCTTCTTAGGCTTTGCCTGTGTGTTACATTTCACTCTTGTTATACAGCATAGCATGTTACATATACACGCTTAGATGCTTATTCCGTGTGGTTTTTAAAAAAATGCCATAAAAAAATGGCAAACTGTTTCTTTTTCTTTCGTGTAACTTGTTCACTGGCACCAAAACCAGTCTTTGTGCCACTCTGTTGGTGGGGGGCAGCTTTGCCCCTTGTCCCAGCCATGTAGCTGCTAGCTGCTGTTAGCAAGTTCCAGCAGGACAGCTACAGTTATTATTTTAAGAGGCCACCCAGATAGGGTAAGAGGTTCCTTTTCCATTATGGAGTGAAGTAAGTGGTTCAAAGCTACATTTCCCGAGGGTGAAGGAGGTGGGAAGGGGCAGTTGACCAAAGTGCTGGAAGGCGTGGGTCTTGTAGTGCGAACATTATAAAGCCATGGTGTCTCCACTGTCCTGGCTAATTTAGATGCGTCTCTTAAGTAATGTTTCCTTTTTGCCTCCAAAATAATAAATGTACTGTGTGTTTTGAATCTGCGAATATCCCAGAACAGTTTTGATTGCTATGATGTACCATTGAAAACTTTGCTTCAACGCTACAAGACTTGGTCATCCTAGCCCTTCCCTCTCTATATAGCTATTGTTTCGATTTCTGACGTTTGATGATCGAGAGGGCTAAGTGTTGTGAATGGAATCGTGGTTCCTGCAAAGATGTGTCGAAGCCCCCCCCCCCCCAATATAGCACCTGTGAAAATGACCTCGTTTGGAAATACAGTGTTGACAGATGTGATCAGTTTAAAGGTCTTGATTGGATTACGTAGGTTGGTTGTAATTTCAGATGCCCAGGGTTCCTAAGAGAGACTGTGACATCATTGAGTGTGATGTCCATGCCTATATTCTCAGGGCTTGGGAGGCTGAGGCAAGCCTGAGCTACATAGTGAGTTCTAGGCTAGCCTGAACTATGAAGTCAGGACCCTGTCTCAAGCAGACTACCATCGAGAGAGAACACTGTGGATGGATGAAGGCAGGGGTGGAAATGATGAATCTTCAAGCCAAGAAACATCAGAGATGGCTAACGAGAAACAAAGGAAGAAGTATGGACTAGCTGTCCTGGTGAGAGCATGACCCTACCCTCATGCTTTGATTGCAGACTGTTAGGTCCGGGAATACAAGAAATTAACTATGGGTTGTTTGAGCCGCCCCTTTTGTGGTACCTTGTTTCACAGTGTTCTAGGACAGCTCAGCGAACCCAGATCACGCATGGCCGGGTTCCGGTTCTTTGTCGCACCCTCAGTTTCACACACAGACCTTGGTCTATGACAGTCCTTTCTTAAGCTTTCAGAACAAAGTTTTTACCAGATGACACTAGGGCTGGGTCTTCCCCCTAAGGGTGCAGCTTAGGGCCTGATGGGTCCTTTTGTCTCCTTTCCTCCTGACAGAATAGGGTTTGGTTTTAATGACTTAGTCGTGTCTAGGTTTCTCCTGAGCAGCAAGCAGCTTTTGTTTTCCACATTTGTAATCATTTCTCACATAATTAATTTTTTTTTTTTTTTGCCTTGTCTTTCCGTGCCCAGGGGAACCCGTCCTGAGCCTTTGCTTTTTGTCAGTGGTTACTATGAAGGGCTGGTGGATCCTAGTCTGTGTTGCAGGTGAAGTCATCGGAAAGCAAGCAGTGTGAAAGGTGGAGCCCAGCCTAGCTGGTCCGTATCCCACCAGGGTGCCTAGCTGTCCTTGACTGTTGTTCTCAGTTTTCTTTCTCCAAGTCTTCAATGTGGTCACTTTCCTTTCATTGACTAACCGTACGTTCAGCCCCTCAGCACCGATGGTTTTAGGGGAGGCCTGTTGTATAGGGGGAACCTGTTTAATCAAGGTCCAGGAAGTGTTTGTGCTTGGAGACTTGAGGTGGAGCAGCCTCGGTAACTAGAGTGCAGTTAAGCCGCTGGTTGTTGCAATGACAAAGTATCCTCCACGGTGACAAAGTATCCTCCATGGTCTCTGTTGTCGTCTTTTAGATTGCTGGTCTCTCTTGTCTTTTCTAGCCATCTCCTATTTGGGGATACAGTTTCTGCACATGTGAGTTTTTGCCTCTTAGTTTATAGATACTTCACTGGGGTTCTCGGGAGGCTTTGCCTGGTGTAGTTTTACCCCCTTCTATTGCACCTCAACCTGCTCCAACCCCTGGCTTCCCCCTGCCAGTAACAACAAAGATGATCAGGAGCTGGCGCCGAGACAGTCCAGGGTCAGGAAGAAGAAATGCTTGCCACTGGTGATGGCTTTCTGCTGTTCTTCCTCTCTTGTCTCCTGTCCACCTGCCAATGACAGGGTCACCTCTGGGTGATAATCACCCCTCAGATGTCCCCGAGCACGTACCCTGTGGGATGGAACTTCTTTTCTTTCAGCTGCCAAGTTAGATCATAGCAGGTGGCCAGTTTAACCCAAAGACCTTCAAGTGTACACACGGCTCTTTCCTTGGGAGTATAAATGTAAATATTTGCGTCAGGCGTGCACACAGAGCGTCAGCCATAGACAAGGATTAACCTCTGTCCATGCTCCCAGTGGTTTACTTCCCATTTCCAGATGCAGGCATGACTACAAAATGCATATGTCCTTCCAGAGAGCCTCCATCCACAAACAGGTGTGTTTACATGTATATCACACACATAGGGTTGTAGATAAATACTATATAACATATACAAATGTATACACATACAACCCCCCCCCACGAAGCATACATGTTTAAATATAGAAAACTTTTGTACATTATCATTTCTTTCCTTTTCCCTTCCCTTCCATTTCTCTCTCTTTTTTTCCTTCTTCCCATATTGGCCTTGACTTCTGGATTCCCAGCACGTGTATCTTAGATGCTGTCCAGCTTCTTGTTCCAGTGGCAAGAGAAATCCCTGCTACGCCTTGCGTTGCGTTACCCTCTCGGGGAGAGTTTGAAAGCCCATGACTTGAGCTGCAGTAGTTGAAACGGCTTCCCAGACAGCTATAGGCCTCTTCCCTGAACAGACAGAGGAGTTGGAGGCTGCACCCTGATCAGCTGCAGGAACACAAGACCTCGAAAGCTTCAGAACCAGAGAGGTGGCGCAGTCCGCGAGGTCAGGAAGCATCTACGTGCTGCCGAGGAAATGTAGAATAAGGAATTTTGCGAGCGTCCCACAGACCTTTTCTCTGGCTGCTGTGGGTTGCAGCTCTTAGCTGACCCACATCTTCATTCTTCCTCTGGGGCAGACTGGGGTGGGGGTGGGGCTGGACCTGCTCTTCTGTTGTTGCAGGAGCTGCCGGCAGGCATACACCGGAAGAGTTAACGGAAAGGAACCTATTTCGGGTGCTTGATGACTAAACACCTGTGCTTCAGACGTACTTGGTTTGTGTGACAGCAGCGTAAGGTGTGACTGAAAGAAAATGAATGATCAGGAGGCTTGGGCACCTCCCCTGCGGAATGCTCAAGAGTGCTTGGAACTAATTAAGCAGCCGGCACGGAACTGGGAAATAGAGGAGGGAGCAGGCTTCTTCATGGTGGCCTGGGACCACGTGTAGACCTACATACTCTATTTTTGGTGTTCTCTATTAAGTACACCAAGTGACATAATATGGAAAGCATATCTTAGCAGCCTTATGAAATGGGAATGACACCGGGAAGATGGATTCCATGTTTGATGGCCTGAGTCCTGGTGCCCTCGGGGATATCACTTAGTCCTTTCTGGTCCGCAGTGCCCTCATCTGAGAAAAGAACGGGGAAGCGCGACTGCTTGGTAACCTACCAAGGTTGTGATGATGGAATGAGGAGACAGCGTGCACTTGGTGTCTGTCTGGGCACCTGCTAGCACCTTTGGAAGCATTTGCTTTAAATTATGCTTGCGTAGGGTGTGAGAATGGAGGTTTTCCTGACGTCATATATTTTTAAAGCATAGTAGCTCCTGCATGGTGACATAGGGTGGAACTGCCAGTCTGTTTACGTACGTTTTGGGATGAGGTGCTTTTGTGCGTGCAGTTCTATAGCTTGCAATGTGCGGACATTGCTGGCCTCTGTTTAGAAGGCATTTGTGTAATATCTGAAGACAAAAGGATCCACCTGTCTTATCAGCTGGCACTGTCTGGACCCTGGAGTTAGCTGGTTTCTGGTTTCTCTGCTGTTACTGTGGTACTGTTTGCGGATTAGCTATGATAGTGTGAATATGTTTTGGAAAATTGTTGACATGGATCCCGTTATCCTTTCGTTTTGAAAATGTCCACTGGATGCTCAGTAGCTCTGACCAGATGCCAGGAGGACACATGAGACACATGATGCTCTAAACTGCTGCCCACTGCAGAGAAAGCCTTTTACAAGGCTCAGAAACGACACTGCAGAGGAAATTTCTTCCAGCTTGCTGGGTTCCTGTAAACATATGAGTTATGCGATTATAAAAACCTTATGATGGAAAATATGTTTAAAAAACAGTGTGCTCAGAGGCAGGAACCTCTAAGATGCTGTAATACGTTTAATGTCCAAGTTAAACGTATCACCCCAGTCCCATTTTCTGAAGCTGGATATACAGAACATCTTTCTCTTTCTATTTGAAGCTTCCAGCCCTGCTTCCCCAGCCACTTACGTGCACGATAAATGGAAATCTTATTTCCTGCCTCTGTAGACCTATTTACCTGAATGTCTGAGCTCACCCTTGTCTTTCTCAGGGCGACCCTGTCTCAGTCTGCCTGCCTGCCTTCCCTGCCCTGGTTTTTTAAAGCCATCTCTAATCCTACACTCCGTGTGCTCTAATCTGCAGGGTGGACTTCAGCATTCTGTGGCCACCTTTAGCCATTCATCTCCTAGATTCACAGTTTTCCTTCCATTGTGTATTTAAATCCTCACTCGAATTAAGAATAGGGGGAGGAAAGTTAAAATAAAGAGCCATTATCAAAAGCCATTTCCGCCAATTTACAGTGCTTTATTGGATGTCTTTATTCTCTTTGGTGAGTCCATTATCTTCACAAATACAGCTCTCTCTCTCTCTCTCTCTCTCTCTCTCTCTCTGATACTTCTTCTATGTGGATATTTTAATTTTGATTTATTGTAAGCCCAGAAGACCTTATAAATGTCCATTCATCCTTATGCCCTTCCTGATCTTTTATTTTCAGACTTCAGGAAGTCAGTATATTTTAAAATAGGAAAAGAGGTGAGAGAGAGAGAAAATGTCAGAGACTCTGTGTGTGTGTGTGTGTGTGTGTGTGTGTGTGTGTGTGTATCTTACAGAGCCCCTGATACTATTTGGCCCTTTACAGAAAAAGTGTGATTGTCCCTTACATATTTGACTGATTTAGAACGTGTTTTCTTTGAGGCTCTCTATTTTCCCCAGCTTTCTTAAACAAGTGGAATAGTGTGTTAGAATCTGAGCTGGCTGGATGGGAGAAGACTCCAGCTGCTCCCTTTTTTCCTCCCACTTAATGTGGTTCGGTTTCCTGCCCGTGAGAGGTGTGATTGGATCAGGGGCTCTCTGAGACGAACTCACGCTGGTGTTGAAATGCTGAGTTGGAGGGGAGCCTGGTAACATGGCTTGCACTCACTCCCTGGAGTGGATGCCTTTGTCCTGCCCAGCCCGGCCTTTCTGCAGCAGCGACAGGAACAGTGGCTGAAGTGCTTCCTATTACTTAACTGAAGCGAGGAATAAAGTAGGTTGTAGTGAAAACATCGTCTACTCAAGGCCCAGCGAAATGTTCCAGTCATGCTGGGTGTTGTAGTGAAGCATGTTTAATTCTTCTTTTGCCTCTCTAAGCATCTGCTGAGGAATGTTGAATCAACCGGGGTGTAGCAAGCTTTTCCATTGGGACCACCCGCCCACAAACAGTGACAGGGAGACTCCTTATTAATTATGAAACCTCGGCCTCAGCCTAGGCTTGTCCCATCAGCTCGTATAACTTAAATTAACCTGCTTTATTAATTTGCCATGTGGCTTTTTACCGTTCGTTCTGTATGTCTGACTCCTTCCATGTTTTGTTGGCATTTCCTCTGCCCCTCCATTATCTATCTCCTCCTCCTTCCTCTCTCTGGCTGGAAGTCCCACCTGTACTTCCTGCCTCGTGCTTGGCTGTGCAGCTCCTTATTAAACCAATCACAGCAATATATCTTCACACAGTGTACAAATATTTCACAATACAGGAAATGTCTGATGTCTGCTTGCTTAGAGCATGCCCCAACGCTGATGTGTGTGTCCCGACCAGGGTTCTGCTTTTGGCCTCTGGTGTCCTAGGCTTTCTTTGTCCTAAACCTGCTGCCCTGTGCTGCTAAAGTTGTAGGCGCCAGGATGCTGCCCAGCCTCTGAGCAGCTGGATCTCCCACTTGGTGCTTTGTGCCCCCCCTGCACATCCATACGGTTATTCTCTCTGTGCATGCCTTCCTAATGAAAGGAAGCTGGAAGTTTGTTTCTGAAAAACCAAGCAGAACAGCATGTTTGGGGCAGATACTGTCATGAGATGGCCAAGTCAAGCTGAAATGGAAGCACCCCTCCCCCAAGCCCCATCTCTAAGTCCCATTTTTATTGCAGCCTACATAAAATCAAAGAGCTGGGGTCCAGCTGTTCCCGAGGCTGAGGGTCCTCCTGGCTGCGGCTTGCTTTGGAAGCTGTTTCTCACAGACTTGCGGTTAATGAAAATATTTGCTTTGCTTGATACAAACAAAGTTTATGGGCAGAATTTGTGATTAGGAAATGCTTTAAATCTTCTGCCCTCCAGTCCCCCAGTCCCTAATTTCTCTTGTTCTGTGTTAGAGAATTCTAAATGTCTGAGATAAAAACCCTTTTTTTCGGGAACAAGCTTAACTTTTAAGGCTTCTGGTGATGGTGTGTGCCTTTCACCATTTCTCTGTGTTCCCGTTGAAACGAAGGGGTTGGAAGTCCGGGTTTTCATGTGTGTAGGTCAGACATCTTTCAGAGTGAGTAGAGACTATTGCTTATGGCTTGTCAGGCCCTTTCACTGTTTCCAGTCCAAGTCCGTAACTTGGCTAATACATAGGTACCCATGGCTTCAAACACATGGAAAATCAACATTGCCCGGTGTCCCCGTGCCTCTGTAGGGCTGTAACTTCAGTTTCTTGTATGGTCTTGTCTGTTTTCGATTGTACTTGCCTGGACAGCTGACGATCAGGTCTTTGGAGTGTTCTTGTAGGTACTTACAGAACCAAATGGTAGTGGAGACTGGTCATGGAACTCGTTAGGAGCCCGAGAAAGTAACTGTCCTGCTCTCACAAGTCCCTCTACAAGCACACAGCCCTGTCGGGAGATAGTGGTCTGGTTGTCGCTTTGGCTTTTTCATTCATCGGCAATAACAGAGGTGGTAATCTGGGTGCCTCGTGCACTGGCTAGAGACTCAAGAGGTGGCATCTTCAAGAATCCAGGCTGCTTCTCCCGTGTGTACGTAACATTGTAAGTCTGGCAGGTATGTAATATGGATGTTTATGAAGGCGTGATAAGCGAGAGTGTGCAGGTCCCGTGTAGCGGCCTCTACCGTTCATGTGGGCAGTATTAAAGGGCCTCTCCGAACCTATGTTTACCCTCCTCCCTTAGGGCTAGCCTGTCCTGGTCTCCTGCCATGAGTGTTGATGTAATTCCAGTGAGAGCTGTCTAGGAATTGTGCCTTTCTTCCTCTTCTTCAAATGCTAGTCATTTGGGCAGGTAGTGACAAATCATTGTAATGTCCCAAGTCTATTGAGATGCTTCAAGTGTCGCTGGCCAGCTGAGACTGGAGAGACCTTCCCGACTCTGCCAGTCCCCATGGCTTTTCTCCTGACAGCTCTTTGGCTATTGCTTGTGGAAGCGATGCTTGAGCATCATTCTGTGGCAGGGTTAGCACTCCTTCCCCATGGCTACTGACGTGGAAAACAAGCCCAGCAATGCAACATGGATTGATGATGGGTTTCGGTCACATCCCTTTTTGGGCCTCATGCACAAAGATCTGGAAAAAAATGAGTGTCTGCTTGGCTCTACAGCTCTTGGGTTTCACCCCCCTCCTCCCCCCAAATGTAGTACTTGCATTTTCTTCTTTAGCAGAAGCCATGACAAGGACTAGTTGGAGGGCGTTTGTCAGACAGATTTTGCTTATGGAAAACTTGCATGTCTCCTCCTAATTCTGCTGCTGCCCATAATTTAGAACTCTGAAGATGTTTTATAATCTATGGGGTGATGACTCAGCTGCTTCATGGTCTCTACTGAGGGACTGTGACTGGGGGTGGGGTGGCCGAGTAGGGGAGGACAGGAGCAAAGTGTATCATCCGGGACGTACAGACTGGCTGCATCTCTTTCTTGGTTTGTCCTTGCCCTGTTCTGCGCTCCTCATATTCTCTGTACATTGTGATTGCAGCCTCCGTATTTCCGGAGGATCTGCTTCCTCTAAAAGGTTTTAGTTCATAATGATGTGCTATTTTGTTCCCAGGTTTATTTGGGGGTTAGATACTACGGGAACCTCCTCAGTAGATGAGCCCTGTGATGGTTTGGGGTTGGCGAGGATTCAAAATGGTAGAGTAGACGGGATCGGGAAAGAGAAGTATTTCTAGGGAGCGCCGTGAAGCCGTCCGGGTCTTCCATTGGCAGCCTTGTATTGGAGGAATCAGACTGCAGGCTCAGAGTCCAGAGAGCTCCAGAGTAGACGGGATCGGGAAAGAGAAGTATTTCTAGGGAGTGCCATGAAGCCGTCCGGGTCTTCCATTGGCAGCCTTGTATTGGAGGAAGCAGACTGCAGGCTCAGAGTCCGGAGAGCTCCTGGCTTTGGAATCTGCTCCACTAATACAAAAGTACAGGACCTCCTACTCGTAACTGCAGCAGCCAAATCAGAGCGTCTTGTGGATCATGACTTTCTGTAGCGATTGAGCAGAACACAAAGGGCCTCCTGGCCGGGTTTGTTGATGCTTCCGTGGCAAAGCTTGAGTCTCTCCTGTAGGCAACAGATTTCAAGAGTGATAAAGGAAATGATTCAAAAGAAATTCACTATTCTGGTATATGGGAATTGTATTCTAAGAACATAGCTCTTAGGAGTTAAAGTCTCATCAGCTTGTCGTGGATGGTGTAACCTAGATGCCATCTCTCCACTCCAGGTGGTGACTTTGGTTCAGAGACGCCTGCCTTGTCCTCTGGTCACAGCGGTGACTCTCCTGTGAGCGGTCTTCCTACAGCAGAAGACCCCTATCGTGTGAGCTTGGCCAAAGGGGTTTCGATGTCTCTGCCTTCATCACCTCTGCTGCCTCGACAGTCTCACTTGACACAGTCAAGATCAATCAAGAAATCCCCAGGTAAAGAAAAAAACACCCAGTATCTATATACGTTTTATATTGGCTATTAAATATATTTGTTAAATGTAAATAAGGTAAGTGAGTCCCTATAAAAGCCAGGTATGCAGAGTGTGCCTGTAATCCCAACTGGAGCCGAATTGCTTCAGCCAGGGGTTCAGGTCAGCTTGGTCAACATAGTGAGACCTCATCTTAAAAACACACATCTTTTAGGAGAATTTTTTTTTTCCAGTGTTCAAATAACTTCTAGAAGAAGGGGATTTAAAAAGAAAGATATATTTTTAATGTATTTTATGTGTGTGTCTGTGTGGGTATGTGTGTGTGTGAGTTCAGGGTCCCTCGGACCAGAAATTGTTGGATCTCTTGGAGCTAGAGTTAAGGGTGGTTGTGAGCCACCCGACATGGGGAACTGCACTCAGATTCTCTTCAAGAGTAGTAAGTACTCCTAACTGCTGCTGTCCTCGGGAAAAAATGAAAGTATTTCTATCCACCTTTCTGTATAGTTCCACATCCATACATAATGATAAAAAAAGTGCCCAGAATAACCTTTGATAAAGATTCAAGATCTTGATATAAGAACTAACGTTTACCATTGGCTTTCTCAGCTTCTTCCTGGTGAATTGAGGAACACTTTCTTACAAGATGTCTCTAATTTTTTTCCTTCCTTCCTTTCCTTCCTTTTCCCTTCCTTCCTTTCCTTCCCTTCCCTTCCCTTTTTCCCTTCCCTTCCCTTCCCTTCCCTTCCCTTCCCTTCCCTTC